>NC_039479.1:1828060-2071551 GCF_003590095.1 Trichoplusia ni
GAAACTTTAGAACTCCTTCTTACACTCAGACGTGACTTCGCTCGAATCAGATTTTTATCGACCTTCAGAACCACAAGTTTGAAACTCAATCAAGAGTTAAAATCGTTAAAATTTATTTTAGAGCAAGGCAGTTAAGTTTTAAGGTCGATTTTGGAATGAAAAATTTAGGTTAATATTCCAATAAATAGAGAAAATCGGTAGTAGTATGCAGCTGTGCAATCGGTTCCAATTTGCAAGTTTTTAATAAAAATCTGTTTATTAAACCTTACAAGAAAAAATACTTAGGAACCGAAACCCTTTGTAAATCAGTTCGTTCGTTTAGTAGTTTTGATGAAATTCAAAAAGTAATCCTCAAAAAATAGCCTGTTTTTTGTCATGCAAATGAAAGTATTCTTTTACGTGTATCTTTCCTATATGCGAAAAACTCCAAACCGTTATTCCAGAACTGGAAAAATTTTATCGTCCGAAAATATTTACTCTTTTATTGAATCCTAAAGATAAAACCATCAATAAAGTTTATAGCCGATTCATTTCAGCCAGCATTAAACCGTAATATTTTATTATTCGAAATTCAAAAAAGACACCACAATTTTACTAAAAAAGAAATCCGAATAATTGGAAAATTGAAAATGGTGGTATCGTCGCATCGTAAAGCAATTTGCGTTTAAAAGCTCGAATAGTGGGGTACTGTTGTCGAAATATTGGTTTCGGATTGGCTATCGTCGGCGACCATAGTCGTGATTGGTTTTCGAAGTAATTTTACGTGCACGTATGCCTGTGATTGTTCCCGTTTCCCTCGAGCGGATGTTTAATTAGCCTTATATGGGGCGTTAAATTATTTTTCGGTGATTAATTAGTGAATTATCGGGCGTGTTCAATGGTTTTTTGACAAAGGTTTTTCGGGTAGAGCCGTTCTCGATTGCCGATAGCCGTGATTGCGTAATAATTTAATGGCTCACAAGTGTGGTTTATTATGGGTCTGTTGAGGTTTAATTAGCCGTCGGTATATACGATGTCCTTTCATATTATTTTTAACCTACTTTAAAAAGAAGATTATTGTTTGCCGTTGCCAGTGACATTTTTAAAATTAGCCTCTATTTGAGTATGGTCTATGAAACCGGTGTTCTAAATGTCATAAATGTAATTGTGTTTATCGACAAATATCTCCAAAAAAAAATTTCATGATAGAACTTTTTGACCTAATAAAAATCGGTTTAGAAGTTTCGACATATTATTGACAACGCATTTCTGGAGAGCTTCTTTTTATATTCTTGTTCCCGTGGTTTAAAAGCCTATATTTTAAAAGCTTACTTTAAAAAAATGGATATTTAAAGTCAGTTGAATTTTTGAACCTTTCACTGGGTAAAATTTATAAAGCATGTTTTCAGAGACTGCGTCGTTTATAAACCCGAGTGTTTGCGAGGCGTCTGCATTAATCATTGCGGTTTAAATTCCTCTTCGCCTAATTAATTTCGCCGTCTTGTCAGTGTTACATTTCATATAAACGAGATTATGCACGAGGTTTAAGTGAAAACTAACAATGTTTTACAAGAAGAAGAGTGTAGTAATTCACTTTTTTGTGAATCAGGAGAGTTTTTGGTGGTACTATCAATATGAATTGTTGTAATGATTCGAACAACTATTCTTAACAAGCTTTTGCCTGTGGAGGTTTAGTTAGAACCAGCTTTAAAGTCAGTCACCGACCGAGCGTGAGTGTTATGCAGTTTATTACATTTCGATACATGTCCTAACTTTTTGGATCACACCTGACCCAGAATCTACTAGGCTTAGTCGCGTAGTAATAAAAAAACAGACTAGGGTGAACTCACAACAATGAGGACTTTGTTTCAAATAGAACAAAAAAATGCAAAGTTATAAAATCCATACAAATTTTTGACCATAAACTCGATGTTTTAAAAATTCCTCGTTTATTCTTAAAGCCGCACAAGAAATACTATCATCTGTGAAAATGTTAACTGTCTAGCTGTTACTTCTTGCGATTAGTTATCTTAAGTATAGGTGATATCTTGATTTTGATTTTTGATTTTTGATTTTGATTTTATCAGAAGTACGGCGAAACATTGGAGCCACAGTGATAGTATACAGTAATTTATTTATTTATTTTAACGAATAGTAATAGTTTTTAACTTTTGCGTACCGACTTTTAAAAATACCATATAGTTCCATGTTCATACTGGAGCTCACAATGACTCTTTGTATTCGTAAGGCTTGGAAACCTCTTGTACACCTTCCTCCTTACGGAAAGCAGAGAGCCAGCTAACAATCAGCGGTGAATAAGTTAAAGAAATAAACTAACATATATAAGTACGTTCCGTTTGAACACGCCCTAAGCATCAAGAATAATAAACGTCTTTCTCATAATGGCCGACCTAAGTGCTTACACATTTATATTTCGAATTCAGTGAATTAATTAGTCTTGCGTCTCTCTTTGTTCCGCAAATGATATATATTGTTGAATGAGACAAAAGATCTTTGAGGTTGCTCCAAGACAATTAGGAAGATCGAACATTTCTTTTTCGCGGTATAATATTTATTTTTAAAGAGCCGTTAGTTTTTGTCTCTTAGCGTAATTTAAGCGCAAAAAATGACCATGTTTTTAAGCTTTTCTTTCGTATATTCAATCATTATTGCTGAGTCTCAAGAATCAAGAATCAAGAATATTTATTTGTTAAACATAGGTACATTAAATGCTGGTGTTAAAGATACATAAGGAGCGCTAAGTTTTGCCATGAAGGCGTACAAATATAACAAATTAAGTAAAGATTTATACATTTTTAGGTACTATTTAAGCCATACAAATGAATTTGAAACATACAATAGAAAATAAAATTAAGAGAAAATAAAAGAATACAATAATAATTAAAATGAATCGTTTAGGAAATCATCCACTGCATAGTAACATTTTTCAATAAGCAGTGAGTTTAGATTTTTTTTAAACTTTATTAAGGGCATTTTTCTTGTGTATGATAATACTATTTTACCAAAAACAATAATTATCACAAATAGAAGGGAGCAAGGCAGGCCTTTTTCCTTTAGTGGAATACTAATTAAGTAAGTAACTTATAGCAGCCTATAAACCCTCTCGGATCACCACGCTAGCTCACTAAGAGTTGGCGATTTCAATGATGATACCAATGTTTGAAATCCAGGTTTCTCGACGATCGATGTCTACTTTCACCGTTTGTTAGTGGCAACTTGACAGTACATATCACTATGAAAACATCACATTGGTACTTCGGCTGCCTTTGTCTGAATTTGATGAATCTGAACAAAAAAAATGTAGATTACCAGATTAAAATAAAACGTCAAGCAAGCAAAGCCATGGGCAATAACAAGTAGATATATCTTTGCTAAAAATCCAACATTTTCTACCAAAACAACCAGTATAACTTGACCTGAGTTTTACCTCACATATACCAAGTGCACATTAAATGTGAAACAAAGCAGATCTCATACGGGTCTAGTTAAAATGGCTCTATTTCACGTCCGTTCATTTTCCCTCCTTAATTAAAAAAGGTAGACAAATAATAACAACTCCGCGGTCACTCTATAAAAGGCAACGTCTGAAAGAGTATTATGTTGGTCCACAACTGTTTTAAAGAGAGAAAACAAGTTTATAAAGAAAATAATAATGTTTTTACTACGAAAAGAAATGAGGATTTTAAATATGTTCAAATATTTCATTTAGTTTTTGAGATTGAGCTGTTTGTGTATTTAAAAAGTGAATTTTCAAGTGTTGATTATTTCAAAATTCAAGTGTCAGTGTAGTCATGATATATGTATTTCTAAAATTGCTTTTGTGCGTTGAAATGAAACTTAAAATGAACAAGATTACTTTTACACCAAATTATTCAGGCATAGGCAATGTACTCGTAGTATACTAATATAGAGCCACGTTAACTTCAAACCAGTTAAGTGCGAGTCGGACTCGCTTAATAAAATGTTCCGTACAAATAGGTTAAAGATAAACAAATCGAAACTACTTCGATCTTTGATTTAAGAAAAAAACAACGCTTGAGCTAGAATCTTGGGGTATCAGACAAGATACTTCTTTTCAATTAAAAAAAAACTAATAGAACAATTACATTCCCTAAATTAACTAATTAATATTCCTAGTATATTACATAGTATTTTTTATAAATACATCATCAGTGAAAAATTAATCTGCCTACTAATCACGG
Organism: Trichoplusia ni; assembly: GCF_003590095.1. Classification (NCBI taxonomy): domain Eukaryota; kingdom Metazoa; phylum Arthropoda; class Insecta; order Lepidoptera; family Noctuidae; genus Trichoplusia; species Trichoplusia ni. The sequence goes on from NC_039479.1 coordinate 1,832,263, forward strand.
TTCATGAGATACAGCAGTCAGACAACGAAGTCTCAGTACCAAGGTTCTATAATACGCTTTGGCTACGGTACCCTACAAAACCAAGACTCGAGGAAAGCTAAAGGTTAAACGAAAAAGACTTACAGTTCCCACATTGAGTAGGTAACACAGAAATGCTTAACAAACGTGAATAAAGCCTGCAAAAGTCTGAATCTCAATTACTTTAGACCTTTTGTCTCGTTTGAATCCACGTCAGAATCTTTGTAACAAAGGTTCGCTGCTGCGGGCCCATTGTTTTCTCGTATAGCGATAAATGACACAAAAAGTGGACAGATTCATAGTACGGACATGGATAAGGTCGCGGTACGAGAGCGGTGTTTTGCAAACGATTGAGGTTCGATCCCCTGGTGGGGCAAGTGTTAATGATCCACGAATGCTGGGCTAATCTGGGTGTCCCTGTGGTTGTGAATTGAGTATTTGTAAAAATTCCGTGACACAAGGATGAAATTCCTTTTGATATTATAAACGCAAAAGTTTGTATGTATGTTCGTTACTCTTTCGCGCAAAAACCACAGAACAGATTCAGACGAAATTTGGCAGGTACAGAGATAGTTTATAACCTTTATTAGCACACATTAATTTTTATTCCGATTTCATATTCCCATAGGATCGTTCTCATACTACCACTATGCCACCAAATAGTAATTGTGAAACCAGGATGACGCATGGCGTAGAGTGACATCTCTTTCCCACTAAATGCAATTGTTTTACTTCAAGAGGCGGTAGTAGACCCCCTGGGTATCTCGTAACACATTAGTAGCCGCCAAACCTATTTGCATCCCTTTGTGACTGAGCTATGCAAATGTATTGTCTGTCCAATCAAAACGGTCTTTAGCTGAATACGGATTGGACGTTTGTTTGAACTTCAATCAAACGCTGTTTTCTAAATTGTTGGTATTTCGTTTCTTCTTTTGTTTTGTTTAATGTAAAGATGAGAATAATATTGGAACTGATGAGTTATTTTCTGGAGTCATTAATTTCAGCCTGACTTATTTTGAGACGAATAGCTGGCATACATTTTTCTTTGGTTCATGCAATATTTTTTTGATGTCGATAACTATTATAGATGAAAACAGGAGTTAACACTGTCTCTATCTTAAGTCTTTAATAGACACTGCTAAAATATCTTCGTAATTATAGTTCATATCGTTATGTCATCAAATTCAATTCTCAGCTAATAAGTAGGTATGTCTCTGTAGTGTGTTTTACACGCCTTGATGATTAAACATAAAAGTACCATATTTTTTTCCCTAGTCTCATCACAGTGTGCCTACATTTATTTTATCATTCATGCAAGAAAAAATACTTTCATTGTTTATTTCTTTTCGTCATCTAATTACATTTCCAACATTTCAACGATCATACTTCTTTTTTAAATATTATTTTTTTCTGAACTCCAGAAACAACCTACAAAAATTACTAATAATAATTTCTCCTTTGCCAACAGCACGGCAATGCGACGACATCGAGCGAGACGTCAGTGGGCACGAACACGGCGACGGCAGCGCCGACCCCGGGCCCCAGCAAGAATCCCCCACCAGCCGCCAAGTTCCGCCACGGTCTGCTGCAGCTCATGATACATACCATCGATCCCATGCATGACGGTGAGTTAGGTACGCACGCTGCTTCGCTCACACTTACACCTAGATTAAGTTTGGGATTTGGGTTTTTGATGGTGACTATCCCATCTCTTGAAAATCTTTCGTCTGTCCAAAAGTTTCGAGTCAGGGAATAGTAATATCCCTGTTTTGGTTTTACCCTCTATCCTCTCTTATTTTAAGTTTTTCTCCCCAGAAACTATCCAATAAAATCCTTTGGTGTAAAAACCTGGTCGCTTTTTATTGGTGAAGTATCCGTCCTTAAAAGCACCGTATCATCAAAAATCCAAAGCTCACCCCGAAATGCCTTACGTGAGTAAACACGCCACGCAGTCATTACATATCAATTTACAAGATCAATCAAATATTAAACAAGCACTATGTTAGCGTCGCTTGCATACTCACTGAAGACAAAAAAATATAGAACTTAAGATCCTTAAATTAAGATCCAAATTCTTCGAAGTTCTAAAAAGCACGTACCATACCGGTACGCACGACGCTTAGCAATCACAACTCTATGACTTCTGAAATAAGGCTCAAAATAAGCCTGTCACTTTGCTGAACTGCAAGAATCATTTCATTATAGGTGCAACAATGCTTAGGGCGCCGACTGGCTTAACATCACGACCATTCCTTAGATATCAGTGGAATAGATTGCTTAGAAACAAAAGAACAGCAACACCACACGTACTTGTGGGTTTAGTTAGTACCTGCTATCACTGTAAAGAGTGCTCACCTAGTGATTGCAAGAGCGATTACTGAGCAGGTATGAATTTTCCTTTTAAATAAACCCGAAACCAGGATTGTAAAGCTGAAGTTGTACCGCTGATATATTTAAATTTGTCGTCATTACAATTATGATGACTGTGGATACTGTTTTCTCAGTAAATGAGTTGAGGTTATCAGATAGACAGTCCGTGTAAAATGGCTGGCTAAAGCCAAAGCGAACACAATTTAGCAATGAACAACGGTAGGATGGTGTTCAACATATCTTCCAAAAAATAAAATATTTATTCATTGGATTTTTGGTATGTGATATTTAATTGTTTTCGATAAAATAAGTTTCTATAAAAAGTGACAGGCTGTCATTAATTGTGTGCACTTTTCTTAAATCTACTTTTGTACCCCTATTTCCAATGTACTACCTCCTCATTCTTTAAGTCCTATTTCCAATGTACTACCTCCTCATTCTTTAAGTCCTATTTCCAATGTACTACCTCCTCATTCTTTAAGTCCTATTTCCAATGTACTACCTCCTCATTCTTTAAGTCCTATTTCCAATGTACTACCTCCTCATTCTTTAAGTCCTATTTCCAATGTACTACCTCCTCATTCTTTAAGTCCTATTTCCAATGTACTACCTCCTCATTCTTTAAGTCCTATTTCCAATGTACATACTTGTATTACCTCCTCACTCTCTAAGGTTTTGTTTCCTTATTATCCAAGGCCTCTGTCCTAACTGCTATTTAATGTATCGTATTTTCCTATACTTACTACTGTTTAACATTAACTTGAGATGTGTTTTTTGCTATGTTGTAAATATTTATGTAACATTTATTGTTAACGGCACAGGTTCTCGCGTTGTCTAATGTTACTGCAAATTGGGTTTCTTCACATTAATGTTGTTTTTCTGTCGAATATGTGATTTCAATATCTTCTTAAACATAACCTTAATGTGTGCGACCGTAACATGTAAAAATAACTTATTGCATACTTTGGCACGACTGTGTTTTGGTCTAAATATTATAAGTTTAAATAAATGGCCGAAAACCGACGAATAATCAGTTTCCGCTTACGATATAAGCTACACGCAGTAAAACACATTAAAAAGATAGAAAAAAAAATATCCAAATAATTAATTGTAAAATAAAACGACATAGTCATGTGAAAAGTCCATACAATGCAAATATGTACAAAGGCAATCGACTACTCTAAACCCAGTTTGTCGAAGTGACCTCAGTTGTACCGCAGGGCACAGTCACGCACAGTCTCGTATCAACAAAGCCAATTACAAATGGCGAATATCGCGCCTACCTATCTGCCTATCAGTCGAGATTGCTTGTCTGACACGCAATGCAGCCTAGCCGCAGAACGAAAATGTATGTAGCTTACACGTAATTAAACCTTCAAGTCTCAAGAGAATAAACCCTTTATGTAGAGCGATACTTCGGTAAGAGATGTTCTCTGAATATTTGTCCTTATGTCATTTGACAATGAGGAAGACCTTACAGTGTTATATCATGGCAAAACTTTGCTATGCATCTACTGTGCGTCGTTCTTTGTGGCTGTTAGTTGGGTATTAGTAATAGCCCTTCTAGAAAAGACACATTTTTTATAATCTTTCATTTCAGTACAAATAAGATAAATGATAAGATGAGATGATAGTGGATCGAGGAGCTCGTGGCTGTGCTATAACCGCATAAGTGATTCGATCACAGGTCGGTTGGTCCGTAGATGGGTGACCATCTTTGTCATAGCGAGTTCCTCCGTGTTTCGGAAGGCACGTTAAATTGTGGATCCCGGCTATTATTCCTACATCTTTGACAGTCGTTACAGGTAGTCAGAAGCTTGAAAAAGTCTGACAGCCAGTTTAACCAAGGGGTGTCGTGTTGCCCAGGTAACTGGGTTGAGGAGCTCAGATAGGCAGTCGCTCCTTGTAAAACACAGGTACTCAGCTGAAACCGGTTGGACTGGTAGCCGACCCCAACATAGTTGGGAAAAGGCTAGGCCGATGATAGTGATAGATAGTGTTATAGATTAATGTAAAATCATTGAATGATGTCAAATCCGACCATTTTCATAATCATAGTTAAAATTCATAATTCTGAGCTATGTGCTACAACTTTCCAAAAAGAGCTCGATCAAGTCGTTAACTTATAAAAAACTTATGATTTTTTGACAGAAATGCGAAGTTTTGCAAGCGTAAAACCTGAAATGTTGGATACCCAAGAGTAACGAAGGGACATGAGATATGAACCTAAAACAATACTTCATATAGAGATATAACATCTGATAACCGTCCCTTTAGCTTTGAGAACCATCATAAACTCTCAAATACTTAGTTATTTAATTACTAGTGGCCCTGCTCCTACTTCTTTTTGCGGTATCATTGAGTTGGTCTCTGGATTGATGGTATAATGGGTCTCGAAAAAAATTTGCCTACTTTCTATTGGTAAAAGGATCCTCGAATTCAGTTAAGTTATTCCTGAGGTTACTATCTATAATATCACAATCTTGACCTCTTTACAAGATGGCGATATTTTTCGTGTTAAAAAACCGCGACTTTTGGAGGTCTTTTCCTTGCAGTGGACTGTGATAAACTAAATTGATTGATTGATGTAGCCTATGACTGACAGAAATAACGAAACCATGCTATTGGTAAATGGAGTTTCACAATTTGTTTAGTATATCCAGAAATTATCCTTCATAATGATACAAGCACACATACTTTACCTATTTTTGATTTTAGTATTTTTATGCATTAAAATTGTTTCTTGCTAAATGGTGAATCATTTGAGTATTATGCATTAGATACACACATTACATAGGAGGTTATTAGGGCATTTCAGATTCCCGAAGTAATTTCGTCAGCTACTTGTATGTAATACCGAGAAGACAAACCCAGAAGAAAGGAAGAATACAAGAAACCAAGACTAGAAGAAGATCAACAAAGCACGTTCGCGTTTTAGTAATGTAAAGTACTAAATGTTTTGACCCATGACGTACTTTAAGTTACTAAGACTCGCGCGTGCTACAGTCGTCCGTGCAGAAGACCAGCTTAAAAAGACCTTTGGAGTTCCTGACCAACGATGAAGAAACTTAGAAGACTGTGGGTCTGAAGTATGTGGTTCTTGTAAGTTTTTTTGCGGTGATTTCTTTCTTGTGACCTTGTAGTAGTGTTATAATTATGCATTTGTTATCTGGTACTACTGACTGTTACTTTCTAAATAAGGTTATATGATTTTGATGTCTGTTCCAAAATTGATGTAAAGTTTATTGTAAAGTATTTTCAACCCATTTTTAATATATTAACAAGTTAAGGTGTCTGAAAATAATTAAACCGATGCACTGTTTACAAAAATTTAAAAGAAAACACTGTATACAAAAATGTAAAGAGGAATGTTTTAGGTTACAAAATTCAAGTCGTTTCAGATCAAATGTAATCTCCAATAGTCGCACGAGCGTAGAAAGATCCACTTCCTTCTACCTGTCTCTATTCCATGACAATAACCGTCCCTTTCATAACATTCACGAAGGAGGCAAATTCTTTTATACAAATATCTTTTGTAAAAATACGAATGTCTTGAAAAAACCCTGCCTATGATCCTTATGAATCGTTAAAGACTCGAGAATCGTGAGTGTAGTATATAGGGCAGCATGGTTGACCCCACCTTGAGCAAGGGTCGATTTCGTATCGATTCAACTGTTTTCGTTGGCAGCATAAACACGGCTATTTTCACACCGCTGACTTCTCCTTAGTAGGTTGAAAATCGTATGTATAAAATTGATCCAAAGAAATCAAAATGATGTATGCATTTAGAACCACGAAGTTCTTTCTGTTTGCGTTTGGTTACTAATGGTTGTCGGCATGAATGTGGTAGGATATTTTTCTTTGCTTGAATAGGAGTGTCAAATGTTGTAGGCGTTTCATAAATCGTTGTGGAAGTTCCATTACCATGTATGCCAAAAATACTACATTTTCAGGATATTTTTTTTTTCGTCACAAATATACTAGTGATAAAATCTTTCCAAAAATTCGTGGATATTTGATCAATAGATGCAATAAATAAATTGTGTTGAAATATGATCTTAGAAAGCAAATGCGGAACTTATACACCCAAAATTACCTACCACAACAAACCTGAAGTTTAACTACAGTAGGTAATTCTTTTCCCAAATATGTTGGGGTCAACTTTCAGACCAACCGTTTGCAGCTAGTTTCTAGTGTTTTATTAGGAGCGTCTGCCTATCTGACCTCCTCAACCCAATAACCTGGGCAACACAATACCCTTTAGTACGACTGATTGTGAGACAAAGCCACGAGCAACAGCTACTACTAAATAAAACGCAAATATTATTTTAATGTAATCTGGCAAAAAAAAACATCTCCAAATGTTCTTCAATCGTGGTCAATGCTACAATCCAAGCTTAGACCATCAATACCAAGTACGCTATTGTGGTAACATAATTTACCGGTAATTACCAACGCCAGTGGTAACTACTGCAATCAGAGGCTATAAGTAGTATTTACCGCATAATATGTAATTACGGAAACACTATCTTGTGATAACAGCAGGGTTTTACAACAAGCACTTACTGCAAGTTATATCTTGTAAAGTAAAATGAAAAATTTGAACACAATTTAACTATTTAACTTTATCGAATCCTGAACTTAGTTTATCTGGTCTGCAATTAGGAATATTCTATTCTACTCTTCTTCGTTTTCTGATACTTACATATTACATACACATGATGTTGCACCATACATACTTTTAAAAGCTCCCGTTAACAAGGATTTAGTATGATCACTAACGAATACCATCGGAGCATTTGAGCTCGGTGCATTTTAGGAAAACAATTAATCAGTAACATAATTAATCAGATATTGTAAATAGTAGTCAAGTACCCAACATATCTACGGCTAAATTAACTATTTACTTGGCGATAAATTATTCCATGGTGAATGGTTTAAGCACAGAACGACAAATGTCTCCTTTGAGGATTAAATCAACATCCGAAATATAATAATAATTCGTGTATTTTTGGTAAAGATAGACTTGCAATGTAAAATACCAGTATTTTGCGCATAGCTATAACATACACTTCTCCTTTTTAATACTCTTCTAATTTAACGTTTTACCTCATACATTTCCGTAAACATACAACTTCATACCCCAACATTCAAAATTGTCCACACAATTTAAAAACCATACCTTTTTCGCTACAAATACCGCGGTGTCTAAATATATCAATATTCCTCGATCTCACAACCACTTTCATGTACCTATACGTATATATTTAACCTACATCATCCCTTGTCAAAAGGGGAGATTTCTTTGTCTGGTTTATCGGCACTCCGGCGTTGAAATTTGCAAGTGTCAGAGCTTATCGACTTTCGAAGTTTAGGTCGGCCTTGGGAGGACAGATACCTTATTAATGGAAATTATTGATATTTTGACAGCCTCCGGTGTTAGTCTTGATGTGTTGAGAGGCTGTATGTTGCGTGTATGATAGATGTTTTATTAAGATAGGTACATTGATTATATGAGAATATCTTGCTTTTGGAATTGCATAAAATATGATTACCACTCGATTTTTCTAAATCATTCTTATCCCCCAGCGTCGGGGTATGATTATTTTATTCGCTAAACCTTGTTGGGTCATATAGATGGTCTAGGGAAAGTACTTCCTTGAAAAAAAAATCCTACCTAAAAACTTACCTATCCTATATTTCACCAACATAATAAATTAGTATATTTAATTTCAAAAAGCAGAAGTTGAAAGCTATTTATCCCCACCGCAATAACATTTAGTAAATGCGAGTTAGCAGTTTTCCAGCAAAAATACATCAAACGATATATCGTGGGCAATTTGCTATTATTTGTCACGTGAAGTCGCTCGCTCTTAAAGGGGTGTTTCCGGTGTGTTCGAGGGGAGGGAGGTCCGGTTTGTGCCTACATGCGACTAATCGCTACGATTTGTTATCTGTGGCCGCTTAATTTACTAGCTGCATTACTGTCTTAAAATAATGTTAATGCGATTTGTCTTGTTACACCGTGTAGCCTTTTTTGTAAGTTGTGGGTGAACATATGTGGCTAATAAGGCTGGCGAGAAATTTGCTGAGTGAGAATTTATAGCGGAATTCCAAGAACTGTCTTTTAAGTAATGTTTTAGTAAGCATAGAGGAGTTAATTATACCGGTTGTTTATTTTCTCCGATTATTAAAGGGAAATTAAAGTCACCTAAAAATAAATGAGAACTCATTTCTGATTACTCAATTAGCGGCATATTTTTGGACAAGTGAGAATTCATTTACAAAACACCACAATAAAACAGAAAATTCGTGCAGTCGTTGTGGATAACCACCTATCATTAATTTCGAAAATAAAATCGTGTGACCACACAGGCAAATAAAATATTACCTGCACGTGGTTTTACGCTTTATTTTCATGAAAAATAATAAAATACACGTAAATCCGAATGAAAAACACGAAACCGTAAAACCCTCGACAATCCACAATTACTGCTCGTTATATCAAAATGCAGCATTTAAAAACTTAAAACATTCGAACTGGTTTAAAACTGAGCACACACACATTTGTACTTGTTGCTAGAAATGGGTCAAACAGAAATGCAGTAACTGGTACACGAACTCGTTGTGGGCCTGGACTACTTGACAAGTTCAGACGTGCAGCAGATGCAATGAGATTAAACAGCGAACTAGGTGCAGCTCTCTTAAGGGTAAGCCTGCGCTGCGGAATTTGACGACAATTTTCTCCGTTGAATTCTATCTGCGAGCAAATTCATACAATTTCATATAACAAAATTTTGCGGGCAGATTGGGGCGAAATTTTCGAGCGGACTTACCCTTAACGAAGTTGGTTTTGTATTGTGAATGTGACCAAGATGGTCTCCCGTCTGAATAGAAAGTTGGAGCCTACAATAACTAGTGAGTTATAACATTAAACTTTGTTCGACCTGTCTTCATTCATATTACTTAGAGTCCAGCTTTTGAAGACTCAAAAGTTTAGGAACATTAGAAACTTAGATAATGCGAGACATATTAAGGTCTTATTTATGACCCTACTTATTATAATTACTATTATCATGGCCACGTGCTCTCAACATTTTCTAAAGGATACGAGGCTTCCATTCAATTTTTAAAGGAACGTCACAGATTTTTGCTGAAGCTGTCTTTATCAACAAGAATATATAAACATTTTACTGTCTTGACGGATCTTTGGGTTGTTATGTTAAACAGAAGTTTTTTGTTTTGTGCTCTTCCAACTTTATAATACCTAATGTAAGATTGAAGAACGAGTGACGCTAAATACTTGCACGCGCACCTATAGCAGCTTCATCACTCTGCTGGTTGGATGATTCCTAAGCAGTACGTCGATAAACTTTGATATTTAGAAAAAACAGAGACTCAGTTTCTTACTTTAATAGACCGAAACTTGTGGTACCTTTAAACCTCTTTTGGCCAAAATATCACTATTATAGCACAGTTTTGTGATAAACCTAGTCAATCTAGACTAAAATAAGTTGAATAGTCCATTGACAATAGAAATCTCAAAACCAGTTTAATCCCAAAATCCATTTCCTGATCCCTTGTTCCCAGGTAAAGTTGATGAGAAAGCGACGCAGTTGCATGCGATAGCTTCTCTGAAGGTGCTGCTGGAGGCGACGCGGCCGACGGCTGGTGGTGCTGGCGCGGCGGCGGCGAAGCACTCGGCCGCAGTGGCGCAGGCCAAGGAAACGCCACTGGACCTGCCCAATGGTGGTATAGCTGATGTTCAGTTAGATGCTATAGAAGAGGTGAGTCGTCATAGTTTTTATTACTTATCAATAAAATAGTCTTGAAATTTGGAAATGGTGATTAGAATTTTGAGTAGGAATTGCCCAAAAATATTAGAAAGCTGCTAAGCGCCACACGCCATTATACTTACAGGGTATATCTTTATAAATTGACGAGCATTTATAAAGAGTTTTCCAGTGACAAAAATCACAGAAAATATTTCGGAAACCACTGAACCATTTTTTTGTCAACCAGTAACGCAGTTTCTCTCGAATCACAAACGAACAGACATTTACTAAACTATAATAAAAATATTCCCGAAATCCTGTCATATGAACAGAAGTTCACCTTTTGTTCGTGTACGTGATTTATAGGTTTTTCGATGGACATCTGCTATTGTGAAGGAGCAAATGATTAATTGACTCTATGCCCTGAATCGCGCTCCCGTTAATCGTGGACATTAGTTCAGTTTTTGTGGGCATTTCATCTATTTTTTTATTCCAGCAGATTTTAGACTGTCATAGAAATGTTTTTACTAATTGCGGTAATCTTTGCAAAAATTTTAACCAAAAAACAAGATATAGGCAAGTAAACAGTTCACCACAGTTTATCACCATCTCATCAATTCGAAACTAATCATCTTCTTTTATTTTGAAGGTAGTTCACAGAAGATCATTGCCAACATTCTCCAATGGAATTCTCCCCACTTTCTCGTTCTTGTGTTAAGGCCATCTTCACAAAAATGAGTCCAGTGGGTAGAAATCTATTGGGTTCAATCATCAGTCATCAACTAATCATCAGTCATCAATCACCGGTCATCAGTCACTCATTGATCATCATCTGGAAGACATTTCACTTACATTATTTTCAGTCAAGCTTCGAAGCTACAAACTTAGTGCTCCTTCTATTGAAGTTTTGAGGTACGTGTAGCGATATTCTAAAACTTGTAATAGATGGAAAATTGGTTTGGCTACATCGAGATAATATCATCGAAAGAATTTTTTTTATGTGAATATTATTCATGTTAACTTTTATTGTTGATAAGTTTATACAGCATGAATTAAAATACCTATTCGATCAATTTAGGGTTTTTAATGTAGTGTGACGTGACAAATTATTTGGAGTTTTTTTTTAAACGAAGGAATTTTCCCCGATCAATTTAATTATTTAAAATACTATTGTAAAGATATCTGTGGCGGTATTGAAAACTAATCAATCATATCAAGTAGGTAACTACCATGAATGGAGTTTTGTTACATTTGAAGACGATTTATTTTTTAATCTTTTATCACGTCTAGCAAGCCTGTTACATGTCTTTCGAGGCTCAGACAGAGTTTTTCATATGTACTATATATGTGTACATAAGTATTTGTGTTACCCCGATAATTAGACTGAAAATCAATCCCGACGTAGCTATAAAAAAGTCTACACACGCAAAAACATATTTCACAGAGAAAACAAATGAATGGTATATGACACAGCATTAGATTAGCAATATCTAGAGCTATGCCTTAAATCTTTAAATCCCGAACATCTAATAAATAATCCCAATCGCGCGTATATAATGTTAATACAAAACTTTTAACGCTCCCTCTCATGGCTAGTAATTCGCGACAAAGGAATCTGAATTCGGGTGATGTAAAAGGAATTCGTTTACGTCTTGCGCCCCTGTCACATATACAAGAACGTCGTTTTGCTCTTAGCTGTATCTTCGGCCATTTTGAACGGCATATTGTCAAAAGTTTAATCGCTTTTTCGAAATATGTCGTTACGAATTCTTTTGCAGTTTCTTTTTAATATTGTAGGAATTTTTGTTCTGATAAATTAAAATGTTGGGAGAAATTTCAATCTTCTTTCATTTAAATCAAACATGACCTTTCATGACTCGATCGGAGTTCGATACCTGATAAAATGGTAGTCATTAATACATAATAGGGTATTAACTAAATCTATTTAAAAAAAATAATATTTAGTCCGTCAGACAGATTTCCAAAAATATATAACAGAAAATATTAAAAAAAAAACAAATCATTTTATTACAATATTAAAAAGTAATGAAGAAAAACAGCACTAAATATAGTAGTGGGCTCTAAAAACATCACTTGTTAGTAAAAAATATTTGTTTACGAAATAAAAGAAAATCATTTTATTCAATACTAGCTGTTGCCCGCGACTTCGACCACGTGGTTAGAATTTTCCCCGTTTTTCCCACATTTTCCACTGTATCTTCGCTCCTATTTGTCGCAGCGCGATGTTATAAAGAATTTTTCAAATCGAACCAGTAGTTCTTGAGATTAGCGCGTTCAAACAAACAAACAAACTCTTCAGCTTTATATATTAGTATAGATTTTTTTGGAATACAATCATATTATTCGCCTAAATTCGCTCATATTTACTGGTGCGATTATATTGTTACTAAAAATTAATTTTTTTGTACATACACAACGGAAATATTTTCATTAAACATTAACAAGTTATTTTTAAATCTGAGTGGATTTATTTTATGCCAATTCTTATAGATATGATATTTATTATACCTTAGTCAGAAACCAGTATAACACCAGCCTTTTCAAAGAGCCAGGGACCTCTAAATAATATATAAGTTATCCGTTTAACTGTCTATATAAGTAAAGGTTCCTAAGGGTTTATGAGTGGGTTTGATAATAGAGGTCTCAAATAGGACGAAATTGGGTCTCCGTGATAGTTTCAACCATTTTAGAGGTCTTTATTACTTTCATATGAAGTTTGAGTGAGGGTATGTCAAGTTTCAAGTATTGCTTTGTCTTCTGGTGTTACTTCAAAGATATTCATCGACTTTATTTTGTAAAGGTTTTATTGTACTTTTGACTAGAAAATATAGTCGATCGTATCATTATCATAGACAGCCAGATGCATTGCCCTGCTAGACAGTTTAAAAAAAAAAGGTTTTCGGCTTAAATCCCCTTAAATTATAATTATTATTACTCTTATCATAAAACTACAGACCACTGTGATCTAGAGAAAAAATAGTTTCACTCTACGAAATATTAGTTCCTATTATCACTCTCCAAATATTTTACTCTCCTTGACCTTTTGACCTTTAACGCAGAACACGGTCAATGTGCCTTTACACTAACCTTATAACTATTAACTTTAAACTAAAGAAAAAATGGTTCAAAGATTATTTTTCAGATGTTTATTAATTACTTCCATTACATACAACATTATTTAACAATGACTTTTGTTTTTAAATAAATTCTATGTTTATAAACCGCTGTTCAAGGCAAAACTAGGCAAGAAGACAGAAGAGAACCATCAAATTAAATAAAAATGTTTGCTATATTTAAGATTAACTTGACTTGATTAAGACTATTTCGCTTTTGTGAATAAACTATTTCTTTTTATATCTAATTTTTTTTATGTATTGATCATATTTCTTTTTTGGAGTATCTTTCATAAATTGGTATGACACTCAATATCATATTTTTTTGTCTAAATTGTGTGTTTATTTTTATCCGTCTAAACGTACCAGTATTTAGTGCAATTCATTATTTTCGGTGTGTAAATATGTATCAATGAAGTTCAATCAATGTTTTTATTTTTTTTTACCGCGTGAAAATCAATGCGTCACTAACTCCATTAAGAATTAATTTAAAGGTACATGTCAAAGATATATTTGTTATTCATCTATGAACAACACAGTTTTAAACTTCTTTAACAGGCTACAGAGAAATCAATTTATCGCGGCATTACAACTCGTCAAAAAGTGGACCTATTTTTCTTATTTCCTCTTTTGTTCCAGATAGGAGACCTGGACGAGGACACGACACCCTTGGATATGTCGTGGCCCGCCGGCTTCCGCAAGCGACTGACGTACCTGTTAGTCGCGCCCATTGTCTTCCCGCTCTGGATGACCCTACCAGACACTAGAACGCCCAAAGGTATACGTTAAAAACCTCCTTGCAAGCGAACTGCTAATTAATTAGGCTTGTGGACCTCTTTTTATGGAGTAGCCTGTTTCTCTTTGAAGATTCTTTAATACTATTTTTGGCGCACCAATCCAAAATCTCCAAGACGACGTCAAAATATTTCTCTAAGTTCTCTTGAAAGAACGCAAAAAAATTGTCAGAATTAATTAAACAGAAGTATGGTAAAAAAACGTCTGGAGTACTAACCATCTCCTTTTTTTCAGGGAAAAGATTTTTCCCCGTAACTTTTATAGGGTCAATAGTTTGGATAGCTTTCTTCTCGTATCTGATGGTGTGGTGGGCGAACGTGGCGGGGGCCACCGCGTACGTGCCCCCGGAGGTGATGGGGCTCACGCTGTTGGCCGCGGGGACCTCGGTCCCTGACCTCATTACTTCAGTCATCGTGGCCAGGAAAGGCTTCGGAGACATGGCCGTCTCCAGCTCAGTTGGCAGCAATATTTTTGATGTTACTGTTGGGTAAGTGCTTAAATATTACACATCTCTATATCTTCTCTTATTTATTTTTTTCTTTTGGAATAAGCTGGTCTATACAGCTAGCATCATCGACTACCATACCCTTCTGAAGCACGACTTTTGCATCGTAGGAAACGTAACGCTACTCTTTGCCATGCAGCACATCATCTTACTACCAGACTGCAGGCTCTGACTATTTTACTTAACTACATCATGCATCGCCAAGCGAGTAACTTGACCGTTTAAGAACCACTATCGATGTATTTTGCATAATAATCAAGGGGTATTAGAAGCGCATAGTCGTCTTTCAATGCGAAACCGATAGAGCATCAATTTCAGACACTAAGACACGGAAATATCTAGTCGAGACACTTGACAGTATGGTTAAAAATTTCATTTAAAAAAAGAGCCATGGAGTTGCCAAATTCTTACTTCAATTGAATTTTCTATGTCCAGCGAAAATGTTCTAGAATTGAAAACCTCAAAGCGTATAATTTTATTCTAAGCCCAAAAACGTGGAAGACTTATTGCACTGCGGTTAAACATTCTCTAGTTTTGAACACTGCGGCCGCTCCCGGGAGGAATACAAACTATGTGATAAATGTTATTTCTGTTATTGCAACAAACTTATATTTCAGTTGAGCATTCAACGTCGAATACTTGAGAGCATTCCGCCAACTCGCAACAAACATAGGCTTAAATGTTTGCAATTTGGGAAATTGTACGATTCTAATTTAAACTTATTAGCTCACAATTAAACTACTGGAATGAATACTTTGGATCTTAAATGGCCTAACTGCAGTGCAGAAACATAATGTTCAATCCTTTGTCTACGGCAAAGACTTTTTACCGTATATTATTTACATGCAGATTGCTATAAAAATAACATGTAAGCAATAGTACCAAGACTATTCCTAGATTTGATTAAAGCATAGGTTTGCTTCTTGTACTACCTGATGTCAGAGATTATGACACCCTTGGAAATTAGAAGGTATACTACAGGCAGGTATAGTAATCAAATAGTCACACCGAACTCATTCTATTTGTAGATCAATAAGTAACAGATGAATATTATAAACAATACTCACACATTAATTAATTAGGTTACAGTATACAAAGTAAATTTAATCCATCATAATTAGGTGAAATAATTTATGCATTCTCCATGAAATATTGCGTGCTTATACTCCTTGGTCAGTTGAGGAAACGATCAAGATTGTTATCCCATCAACATTAATACGAAAAAAATTCCAGGTGAAATATTATTGTAACGTATTTCATCAAATTATTACAAGAATATTCAATCTGTAAATGTTATTCGTTAAATAATGAACTGTGGAATCTATTACATTACTAATATGTGATAAATGGGCAAGTAACTCGGCTACTGGTTTTAAGACGAAACAGCCTAACCTATTTTGAACTAATTTGTTTCGGTCATGGTTAAAATCCAAGATAAGACATTGGGTTCTATTTTTCGTAAATTACGACGAGATGACGGCAAATTGATTGGTGATTGGTATTTTTCTAGTTTTACGCATCTTAATTATTTCGCTTCTAGAGAGAGAATTAGACAAAACCACCCTTCTTCAAAGGATAAATTTGCAGACACAGATCCAGATGAATTCTAGTTGAAAGGAAACAAGGAATAACTTATAACTGTGATACATAACCATATTCTTCCATAAGCTTAAACTAAATCAAACGAGCACAAACATCTGTGTACCAAAACATAAATAACGTAATCAAATTAAGTTTCCCAAACTGGTTCGCTTAGATAAGAATTTTCTTAACTCCGTACAGTTATATATAACGGGTGCCATCTTAACCGCGCGGAGTCTGGAACCTTGCCAAAGCTGGGAGAACTGAAATTGCGCACTTTTCTCTACAAGTGTACTGTAAGAGTAGGTTGTGGGAAAACTGCAGAATTGCAGATGTGTCTGGGCGTGGGCAAAAAATTGGGAACTGAGTGTGGAAGGTGGAGGACCGGGTGGGAGCAATTTGGGAGAGGCCTAAGTCCAGCTGTGAACATGGTTGGTTAATTGATTGATGGCAAGAAAAAAAAAACATTGGATAGACCACGTTTTGCCTGTCTAATTATCGACGATGTACCGATACTGGTCATTTATTTATTGACTCAAGTAAGATTTTTTTCAAATTTTAGATTTGAAGGCGCATAGTTTAAATTGTTAACAAAAATAATTGTTACATAGAAGCGAAATATATATTCTTTTCCAATCAAAAACATAAGCCCTGTCAAGGAAACAGAATCGATTTCCCAGAGAATGTAAGTAGATAATGAAATTGAAAATGTCACTTTGATTTATATAATGTAAGCTTATAAGCTGAATAACAGTTCCAATACCAAGAAATTCTTAAGCTAGACGGGCAGCTATGAAAACGAGAGGTCGTAACTCGTATTACAGAGAGCATAACGTTGTCTCGCTTTAACAACAGAAACAGACCTTCATAGATTCATAGTACTTACAGCCTGACATTGATTGCAACATGAACAATACCGATAGCCCTTTGACCTTGACTTGTCTTTATGACCTCTCCGCTCTTGAACTTTATAACTCTACACCTAACTACACCCTGACACCTCGGCCTTGCGAAGGCATTTCTGCACGAATAACCATGTTAACCCTACTAATTATGTCAAAACTTTATGGGAATAATGGTTGAATGTTGATACATCAATCAGGTTTAAATCTTCAAGTGTCATGGTGACTTTGACGTGAAGTGTTACTTTGCAAGTTAAGTGTTGAGATTGGACATGTTTGCCTTCCTTGCCTTTTTTTTAGTGGAGGTTCATTAATTTTAAACCATTTTTTTTTTGGTACCTATTTCTTGTTAAAGTAGCAGCAAAAATACATCGTCTATAAAAAAACACTAAGGTCGAACAGAGGTAACTCAAAAAAACACAGACTAGACAGATTTTTCTGCCTCACTAGATTTGTCAGCCTCCAGATTTGATAGGTATAAGACCTTCTTATTTGTAACTGTACTCGTCTTCACATGTTTTGTTATAGATTGAGAAAAAATTATACATTCTAATAAATATCGTTCTGTCAGTTCGTGTTATTGGTACGTAAGGGAGAAGCTAGTCAATTCCACATTGGCCCTCCTTTACGCGTGGGTAATTGTCACCTCCCGTGTTCGGTGAATGAAGGATAAAAAAACATTGTCATACACTGAGATAAAAGCGGCGGTTCAGGTGTAGTCAGTAAGAGGCTGACACTACCCATTTCTTCCCCCGAGGGAGTGGGTGTCCATGAGGATTCCCCTGCCTAACGTCTTGAAGGTCCCTATATTATTTAGGTTAGAGAAGCATATCAGCTCAATACACGGCATATAGTAGCATCTCTTTCCCACACCGACATTAATATTACTTTAAAACCTTGCAGTCTAAGGTCTTGTTTAGTTTATGAGTTAAAAACTAAGTCACTATAACATAAACAAACGTACCTCGCGTTTCACACACAAATCTTGTAATAAAATACTTTTAGCCACGAACGTTCATTTTTTAAATCCGTATTTAAAAATGGCCGGGTTTTCTTTAATGGCGAATTCGTGTTTGATGATAAAAAAGTAGTATAAGTAGTACTGGTAGTATAGGTTTAAATAATTAGATATTTTTTGTCCTACTTTTGAACCTATTCAAGAATGTTTTTTTATTCAGACATGTATTCTTTATGTTTTTCAAAATAATAATTTTTTATTTCAAATAGGCCATTTTATAGACACTTTTAAAACGTTACATTACTGACTCTAGTTGCACTGTTCAAAAGGTTGAGTGTAAACTTAACTTACAACCCTCGAACAATGGAAAGCATTTTTTTTTTTCAGAGTCCTGTTTGGAGTTTAATGCATCGTAATGGAAACTATTTTATTCTTTTGTCCCGCAAAACATAAACTGATCAAATTGCAGTGAATGGAACTTATCCGTGACGCCACGATTGTGTATAAATTCACGACTCCTAACCTTTAAAGCAGTTTATCTTTGTAAACTTCTTTTTGCTCCAAAAACTAAATGTCTAATATTTATTATCTAGCTTAACGACTAAATACATTTTTCCATTAAAACCCAGTCATCATTCCTACTGGTTTTCAGTTAAGACCCTTCCCTAAAACTAGCTATTTATCAGGATAAGCCTACGGAACAATCCGCCATAACTTAGCGCACCTTAGCCCACCTTAACCGCCATAACGAATGTTACCCTGGAGGATAGCTACCCTGTTCCGGTTATAAAGACAACCGCTGCACGAAATATTTCACCCCCAGGGGACGGAGGTGGTCTGATCCTTCACACCACTTATATACTGATGTTGAGAATTGTTTATGATGTAGTTTAGTTTCCGTAGTTTCCGAGCGGTCTTTAATCATATAATAAAAATAGATTTAAAAAATCGAAATACCCACGTTGGTTAAATTTTATCAAACTTTGATAGTTTTTATAGTTGTGCTACCCCGAAAATATCAGCCAGCTTCAAAATTGATTCAAGTTGCAAAAATCCAACCGGAACGACAAACAAACAAATGATTATACAAATAAAAATGATTATATTTTCCTTTCCTTTCCTGTTACCATTATAAAAGTTTCTTTAAAAAAAAACATTAGCTTTGTGTCGCGGGGAGTTTAACAAATATTTAAATCACATGCAAAAGACATCCAGAATTAGAACAAGCATTTTTTGATCACCGAAATACTTGTCCCACCGTTCAACGTGGTGATCTATTAAACTCAATCATCCGTACAGTAAATTATACTTAGCTGAAGTTACTTAGTAACACTAAGGATTGGCTTCTGACCGTTTACGTTTAGTTAAAAAGCTGGATGGAACCTTATTTTGGACGGCTGTTGGAAAAAAAAGACCAGTGCCAGACAAAATAGTTTATTAAGTACATAAAAATAATTGCGAATTGTAGATGTTATTGAAACATTATGAAAGAGACTTTCCATATTTTTTAAGCTAAATAATATTTACTCAGTGTTAATGTTAATACAAGTTCTCCATACCGTCAAGAATAGCGGTGAAACTACAACTTTTCATTGTAAAACTTTAGACCGAAGCGGATGTTTTTGTTGCAAACAATGAAATGACTACTTTATGTCGATAGCCATAAGGTATTTATTCCACTAACCGTTAGTAACAAGCAATATACGTCTAAAGGATTTATCTGGCGGTTTCTTGATGTGCAATTGTTGGTAAGACAAAGTGCAGAGCATCTACAATGAGCTCTGAAAATACTCTTGCGGTTGTGGGAGTGAGATGGCACTATACAAAGTGTTATACTCCGTCTTGCTCCCACAACTGCAATCTTCTTACTTTAATTGCTTATAGTACTAGTGGTTTGGGTTACGTTAGCAAGATTCTGGAAATTGGAACAACAATGCTTCCTTTGTGTTTCAGTATTTCGTTCTATTCTCTTAGTTTCGAAGATTAAGGTTATGTGTAATACTTAATTTCGACTGAATTTAATTAATAGAAAATAGCAACGAATAAATGTTATTTTGTCATTTTTATGGTTTAGTAGTGTCTAAATGAGTCTTTAAAGTGTCAATGAAATGTTTCATATACGTAAGAATTTTTAGAAAAAAATAATATAAACTATTTAGTATTTAAACTTTTTTTGTGGGCCTTAAAATATTAAAATATGATGAACTTAAGTAAACATACTCAAAGCTCTCTAGTGCTTGGCAATCTCAAATATGCATTGTGCCAAAAGCATTATGATTTGTTCTGCCAAATGCCAAACTGCCAGAAAGCTAAATTGATGCGGTTATTATTTGTGTATGTGGTTTGGCATAATGATATCAAATATAATAATTAATAAAGTATATTTCATTCCCTTTTTGAAAGGTTTTGCCCACCTGTGGGAAATTTGATGGATGGTTTTGTTTAGAGTTCCATACCTGAATTAGTAAAATATAAGTTATCTATACTAATATATAAAGCTGAAGAGTTTGTTTGTTTGTTTGAACGCGCTAATCTCAGGAACTACTGGTCCAAATTGAAATATTCTTTTTGTGTTGAATAGACCATTCATCGAGGAAGGCTTTAGGCTATAAACCATCACGCTGCGACTAATAGGAGCAAAGATACAATGGAAAATGGAAAAAAAACAGGGCAGGTATAAATCATAACTTATATCTTCTACCCACGGGGACGAAGTCGCGGGCAACAGCTAGTATTATAATATTAGTAAAAATGTAATCCTATTACAAAGACAAAGCTCTCTGTCATCGGTCAGTCCGTCTCTCAGGAGGCTGTCTCTGTTCGTTAGGAGCCCTTAAGGATATAAATCAGACTCGGATTTAGCCCATTTTTTACTATAAATCCGCCAATAGCTTCTATCACGTGTCTACCAGTGGACCCGCAATAACAGACAGCGTTCAAAATTTTCATAGTTATGAATGTAACAAATCATTCTCTCTCCCTCCAAATAAAGGATGATCCAAATAACTCATTTAAAAACAAATGAGAAAACAAGATGCAATACCAAGATAAGGAAATGTTGCTTATACATATAAAGGGTGTTCTAAACGAATCGCATTGTTTCGACACCCCGAGGACCGCTCTTCAATCGCTTTCAAAATTAGGTCAAACGACCTTTGACCTTATTTCTGTAATATTCGCACATTTGTGACCTTCGTGTTGGCATAATACTGTTGCCTTTGCGCTGATTCAAGTCTAAAGAAACAAAAATAACCTATCTGTATGTGCATATTAAGTTGCGTTCCATTTTAAGTTGAATTCAAAATGGCGCTCGTTCCAAGTGTTCCTTTTTTAATCATTCGTTTCTTATTTGAATTATTTTATGAGTCACGTCTTTCACAAAAACAAAACACGATCACTTAGTTTTATTTCCTCATTTTATTTTTTCATCTTCGAGTGAAATAAATAAAATGTTTTGTAAACCAAAAACAGTGTGTCTTGAAAAGATAACTGTTTAACTATTACCCCCAAGTGATTCGTAATACGGCAGAAGGAATAAATCGTCCTCTTGATTTTCATTGCCGATTGTTGTCTAACACTGCACTAAGCTACGATGCTGGCCACAGATATCAATAGAATAGCAAGCTATGTACTTATAACATTAATCAGCAAACAATATTGCATACGTATAACACAACCTTCATAAATGGTAGCTACAAGACCTATTTATGAGGTGTACATGGATAAAAAGAGCAACGATGCCCCGGGGAGTCCTTTGGGGAGAATGTAGGGCCGTTTATTGCCAGCGAACAAATCATACGTTAATCTAAATTAAAAATATAAACTTATATATTTTTTTTATCTAAAATTTGAAGCTGTATTTAAGTATAATGTAGATAGAAATAGGTTTCTCTTAAAAGTTAAGTCCGTTAAGAAGGTTTTTCTTTCAAAGTCCCCTGATTTTATTTAAATGAATTTATTGGTACCTAAATGTATTTTGCGAGATGAGTATATTTTGTTTTGTCAAGAAAACTTATAAGTACAGTGAAAGCAAAATACGATAAATGCATTGAAAAAAGCTTCGGACGAGATGAATAGTTTTTGTTGCTTTTTTTTTTCATTTAACCTGAAATAGCTGTCATTTGGTCCCATAAAAGTTCATCAAGCTCAGCTCGGTAGTTTTATTTATCTTAAGGTGCTTGTATGTTTTTGTTGTTAAAACAATATTATTATAATACTTCTAATGACCTCTCGCTCAAAGATCTCATTATAGAGGCAAAGCACTGGAATCTATTCAAACAAAGTCGTGGGCAAAAGCTATATTTCAAAAAGTTTACTACGATTGTACAATCGTGCAACAATGTAAGGCTATGTTACGAAGTTTGAACACTGCCTTAACAATTTAAGGCAATAAATTTAATTGACCCCTTTAAACCACCTTGCCTGAAATTACTTGAATTTGTATACAAATTGTATTGTTTACTGCTCTTGTACTAGATTGAGGAGCTCGTGGCTAAGGTGTAACCGCGTAAGAAGTGATTCGATCACAGGTCAAGCTATGCTTGACGCGGTTGGTCCGCGGTTGGTAAGAAAGTAATTATCACTTGATAAAAACGGGGAAAGAAAACTCCGGGAAGATCAGCACATCTAAGAATTATTAAGAATATTTTAAGCCACGTTAGAAGCCTACATGCGATTGAAAACTCTGGCACCAGGTTACAACAACCACACGAAGAGAAGAAAACTGTACTAACTTTTAAACTCATTACAATTTTCCTACAACATGTATTCGAGATTTTCCCAAACATAATTCACCGTCAAAACCAGGATGTCAAAGTACAACAATGAAAAATGAAACTAATAAAAGTAACAGCCGTTGTATGACCTTACCTGAACCACCCAGCGGGGTTGAGTTTACGATAAAATACGCCGCTGTGATACAATCTAAGCAATTCGGCGCTCGGCCTTGACACAAATATCGGCTTGAACAAATGCCAACTATATCAGAAAATGTTAACCTGTGTTACATTGATTTTTATTGCCTTCGTTACATTGTAATCAAAATTGTATAATTTTTAGTAGGTACTTAGAAATTTTTTTTCAAGACTTTTTGTAATTGTAATTTTTATGGCGATGTAATACACATTGTTTTTACCTTGATATTTAAACTTTTATTTTTGTTAAACACTAATGAAATAATGAAGAAAAATGATTAATGGAGAGGTACGAAAACAATACATACTCGTATTTAGAACATCAATTACTAATTCATTGATTTTCGGATCAAGAAACTTCTTGCTAGTACCATTTTTACATTAACAAATTCAGGAAATAGACTGATGGCCTTTAAGCGTTATTTTTACCCACCCAACCCTAAACCGGTGTCGTGTCGCCAAACCCTTACATGCCAAAAGTTCAGCTCAACCCATCACTCAAAAGAAATGTACTAAAGCAATAAAACGTAGAAATGTTTTTACAGACTAACTTTATGATGAAACCCTTGCCAACTATGATTTATGTTTTATAATCTGAAACAATGGGACGCTTGTATCTGATTTTATTCGGGTACCATGAAAAAGCAAAAAAGACAACCTATGCGGTTAATTTTTTGTATGCCATAAGTTGTACGCCTGATACCAAACGCATTTAAATTTTAACTTTTTTTTGTATGTATATTGATAAGATTATTTATTTCAAGAATACGACAAACGAGTCTCTTATAATCAAAAAGAGTTATCCTGGTAAGGCGTTTACCAGACCAGCAACGAAAAGAACAACACCCAACATTCGGTCTTTACGCTCTTTTTAAGTGGGTAAATTTTTATTTTGCTTCTGTTTCAGGCTGCCTCTCCCATGGCTCCTGTACGGGCTCATCTACGGGGAGCCGGTGCGAGTCAACTCCAAGGGCATGGTCTGCAGCATCGTGCTGCTGTTTGCTATGCTCATCTTTGTCATCATCAGCATCGCCTGCTTCCGGTGGAAGATGAACAGAGGCCTCGGCTTCACCATGTTCCTCCTGTACTTCGTGTTCGTGGGGGTCAGCCTCGGCCTCGAGTACGGCTACCTCCACTGTCCAAGCGAATAGACTGCTACTGTCTTCTACTAAAGTTTAAGAGGGTCATCCATCGACGTCGACTATTCGTTCAAGAGAAATGTTGGATAACACACGAACATACGAAACGTCAAAAAAAATTTATGTAGTTCTATAGAGGATGCGGAAAGCAAAATTTATCGTAGATTATAGGATGCTGGACTGCGAAATGTCTCAAGCGAATAGTCGACAGTCTTATTGTAACATTTTGGCACTTCCAGCAATATGGGGCTCGAATGCAGCAAATTATTCATTGCGATGGAGTCAGTTGTGACGTCACTTTGTAGAAACACTCGATCTTGCGTCGAGTCCTGATGTAGATTACGTTTCAAATGTTTTTAAACAACATAACGTAATGATGAAATACTTTACACGAATCATTAATTTACAATGATCATTTAACAAGCGATTGAATTTGCTGCATCCGAGTGAATTATAATATTCTATAAACATATTGAAGTATTATAAGAGTTACTTTAGCGTTGTGAATTATTTAGTTTCGTATTTTGTTGTCTAGTCGCTACAGCACAAGCAGTGAGATATTGCTCAAAGATACTCCTTCATTTACTGTTGCTTTGCTATGTAGTTTCGTTTAGGTGTTTTTAAATGGACGCTTGAAATAGATTTAACGAAGAAAACGAGAGACAAAAGTGCACCAAGTATAAATAAGAGAATTAAGACAGTAGACAATGAAAATTCAATTCCTATGAAACGCAATAATGAAAGCTACAAATGTTCTGATCATATTATAAGAGTTTTGCATTGTAAATTATTATGAGATACAAGTGTTGTATCCAAAGTAAATATTTAGCCATGATAGAGACTGTAGTTGGGTGAATTTCAACAGGTCCAAAAAAATCTTCATTTCCGTGGATTTTTTATTCTTCAACTTTAGAACAATAAAAAATAGTGTTTTCTCAAGTTTTCGATCAGATATGCAGTTTTGCTTAATATCTAGCAGATAGCTTAAAAAACTAACGAGATATACAAGATTGAAAATTCCGTGCCACGGCGATGAAACATGCATGCACGGCAATGAAACAGGCGTCCATGGCAATGAAATGTTATTATAGTGTACAAGAATATTTAAATGATAAAGTTAATCATTGAAACAAAAATAAATACTATTAATTTATACGCAATAATAATAGAATATAATGTGTAAAAATCCAGTCACACATGATATTATTTTTATAATATAACTATAAATAGATACATTCCTGTCTAGTGGCGAAACAAACATAAGTCACGGAAATGAAACACGTGGCCACGGCAATGAAAGGAAACTGTTTTACAAGGCACGGCGATGATATTTTTTTCATTCCCGTGTATTTTTTTTCATTGCCATAGCAAATTTTGTCCACGGAAACCACGGAAATGAGAGCACGGCGATGAAAATCAAGGGGTATAATTCAATTTACTAAAAAACTGGTAATAATTCACAGTAATGAACACTTTACAAATAAGCTAAATATAAATGGCATTGTATTGAATGCTCAATCGAGATTAAAAACTTATTGAAATAGAAGTTAGACCTATCCACGGCGATGAAAGAAAAAATGTCCAGTACCAAAAAAATTGAATACTTTTAATTATAGCTCGAAAACGCAGGCACGTACACACGTCGTTCCTTGTCTAGCCTTTCGACGTTACTTATATGCAACGTTTAACGCAAAACGGGAGCGACGCAAAACGTTAGAATATGCAATATTCTCAAATATGTTTAGGACATGGCGATGAAAGGTAGTTCTGGGACAAATGGTTTTTTATTAACCATACGTTGTATTGTGTAAATATTTGAATAAATGTATTCCGAGTCAATACTCTAACTATTCACGAACCAAATAAAACTAAGTTTTAATATAAATAACGATACATTTTTGATCAATGATGACTTTAATACATCAAGGTGAGTCGTGGACAAACACGGCGATGAAAGATTATGTGGTTTAACTTTTTTTTTTGGAAAACCTATTAATTATATTAATAAAATATTTAGTGCTACAGATAGATTTTTATGTCATCTACCTAAAAAAAAACGTTAGAACATTATAACAATGCTTTTTAGTACCGATTTCATCGATGCCACGCAATTTTTGGGTCCGGGAAATTCACCCAGTTATATCAATGTTAGAGGTTTAATTCGGTGGCGCTTTTACGAAGTTTTGTGGGGATGTTCTCGTTCTATCGATGAGGGTGAGTGGTGATTGTTTTTGTAAATATTCAAGACGTTTTCGTTCCCGCATTCGGTTCGTCTGACGGCCGTCAGTCCATGTTGATGATTTAAAGTTTAATAATGTGTTACGTGAAGGCGGTGTGTTGTATTGTGTCCGCGCACAAAACGGCAAGATGTACATACACATAGAGGATGACGGAGCGGGGCAAATGTAAATGTTTTTATTAAAAATCTCATTCCATAAAATGTGCCTAAGAGTTTGAAGAACTCAGTAACATTTAGCTTCGATTTTTATAAATTAACAGTTAATACAGTATGTTGGGGGTCTCTGGGTCACCGTGCAGCGGACTTCGGCTGACACTAGTGTTGTAGTTCGTCCATCTGTCCCGCTCTACGTTACGGTAGTTAGAGTTTACTCTGTCTGTAAAGTCTATCTGTAATTATAACGACTCCATGGTTTCACCTTATTTCACCTGACTCGACAGTCGTCTGTCAATTCCTAATATTACGGCTATGTCTTCTGGATACTTCTCTTCTTCCTTACTAATTAAAGGGCACGGTTCAGTAAATTAAATAAAATTAAAAACACCTCGTTAACCGTCCATAGTTTCTGTTTGATGTTTTCTGCTTCTGCACCTTTCTTCTTTACCCGCTGAGTACTCAGATTCTGATACTTTAAAATAAATGAAGGTTAAGGTTCAATTGTTGTTACCCAAAAGTTTTATATTAATAACCCGCCTATTTGACATAGCAATAAATAGTCTAGAATAGATAGTTAAATATTTATATTGTTAAGCTTTAACACATCAGACCATAGAGTCGCTCAAATGAAAAGCATTGGATTTAAATGTGGGCTGGTTGGAGCAGTTGGGTCTGGGCGGCAGAAGTTTTAGATAGCACAAATATGATCCAGGACTACTTCTCCGACCTGTCCCGAACTACTTAATATAATACGCACAAATAAACCATTTCTTAAAGGTCGCTTCATACATCAAGGAGTGTTTTTGTTCGACTAGACTTCCTTATACTAATATATTATAGATTTATACAAATGTTAGATCCAATAGTTTTGCACTTGATACGTGTTGAGTTGATACTTTCGTATCTGACAATACTCGTCTGACAATTGACGTTAGCTATAAAGTTTTCTACAATCTGACGCGTGTCTGACAATCAGGGGACCTACCACTACGTCTTAAAGTATCTCTATTTCAGATGTGGAAACGGGATGGCGCTCTACACTTGGTAGAGCTACATCCCTTTCTTTCACAACTGTGATACTATTGTTTTGTGGTATGTCCTCTGATGGCACGTTGACACTGTTGCAATGAATTTCGCTGTAATCACATAATATATCAATGTTGCGATACATAACGACATATCGGTAGTTGCCGGACATTCATAATGGCGGTGGATGGTATCACTGAGCGAGGGTTTGTGACGTCATATTATGATAAATGTGAGATAGAATAATTGTAGATGTGGTATATCAATGCGTAACTAATTATTTGGAGAGCTGTTGAACTGTTATAGAGATTCAGTTCAAGTGTTCATTTGTGTATAATTTCGAGTTGATTTAAATATTCAGAAGTTATAAGACCCCAAGCAGAATGAGTAGGCAAGGGGTTTTTTATGATGGTTGTTCTTGATGGATGAGAATAAGTCAGGTTCATAGCCTCGCTTGGAGAAATCCCACACATTTCCAGGGAGGGGGAATTATTTAAAAGAATCACTCAGTGATATCAAACGCCTGTCATATAGGTCATAATCTGTGATAAGAGCATGCTTATGACGTATATATAAAGATATTTATATGATCATCATCTCTCTTGAAACTTTTCACATAGTATTATGTATATTTAAGCTTGGATTTGATAGCCTTCTGTAGCTCGCTTAGCGATGCCACTACTTAACAGTTTCTATATATTTATAAATAAGGATTTACGTTGACTATAAGTTCTTAAAGCAGGAGTAATCTACCACCTCTTGAAGTAAGGTTGTGAAAGAGGGACAGTGCTATATGCAATGTAATGCGCTGTCTCGCTTACACAAGTCTATTATTCTATGACGTGTCACTGCACTGGTGTGGACGTGAGATATCGCTACGTTCATTGTAGAGCGCTGTCTCTCTCCCACCAGGAATCAACCTGCTTTAAAAGCTTATAGTACAGGCTATCGTTGTACTGTTTATTATTGAATTGAACCTAACTTTTTCGTGCTATGGTTTTCCATGGCGAATCGTTGGATTACGGTAAATTGTGCAACGTAGCCTTAATTTTCCCTTTTGATCTTCTTTAAAATTTATTCTGACCAGTAACTTTTGAGTGGTTTAGTTAAGACAGTTCATGATTAAGGACTCTGTTTGAGTCGGAACCAGTCGGTAAGTAAATCAATACCAACGATTACTTTCACGACATTGAATGAACGTTTATTAATGATGTTGAGCCTGGTTCTGCAACTGACAGTTGTACCAATACAAAAACCAATCCATTGAATACAGAACAAAAGAAATCCCTCCGTAAACGTTACTGTTTAGAACAAACTTGTATTTCTTGATTTTTGAAAAAGTCATTTTACAAAGTTTGTTTTTATAATTTCGAAAGATCGTGTCTTTGAAATATAGGACCAAAAATGCAACAAAAACTGTACAAAGTAGTGGCCACTCTATAAAAATTTAAGATATTTGAATCTATAATATAAATTAAAAACAATTTGAATAATAATTTTCTTTACGGTGATACATGCTAGGGTGTAGTAAGCTAATCAAAAATATCCTTAAATTTATTCTGAAGCACCAAATACTAAAAGTATGTTACGCCTATGAAGATACCCACAGATGTAATGTCATAAATTAATCGAAAAAATAAAAGAAAAATACGTTTTTGCTAACTAATAATCTTATTACGAATTTAGATTATTACAAAGTATTATCTTTATGAAGTCAAATCGTAAAAAAATCGCGGGTTACTGGACCCCTAGTAGGGACGGGACAATGGCTGATTTTCTTCACAATTTGACATAACATAGTCATCGATCGAAATCAAAGACAAAAAGCAATATTAAATATAAATATAGTCATTATTATTATACTCTTGTTCGATATAGAAATAGTGTTAAAACGAATTTTGTCAACGCAGTACATCTTTGGGTACCTCTTGTCTATACGCTATATTATATACCTATATACACTAGATTTCTATCTATCTCTTGTATTATATAATTAGAGTTTGTAAAATAACCATCCTTCCATTCGTGTAAAACGGTTTGTTATTGAACTGATAAAGACTATTTATTACCATATCATCGGATCCCAGATCTATTCTTGAAGTCACCGTGTAGAAAAACTTTCCTTACATGCAACGTCGAATACGCTAACTGACAGCTGTCAAAGTCTGCTTGCGAGATTTTGACAGCTGTCAAATCTGACACCCGTCAAATGTCGATTAGTATGTTTGATGTTGCATTTTTTACAATGTGATCGATTACACAAGTTTCAATCTCGCCTGTTTGCATGTCATACCACGTAGTTACATTAAAATTGCATTTGTTCAGTACCAAATAGCACAAGCCGAGCTAGATTTCATTAAATTTCAAAATTTGTAACTAATAGTGTCTGTAAGTTACAATTTATCGATATAAGTCGGTCTATTACGAACACCGATTCAACACATAAGGATATCCTTTATAACTTCTTCGTAGTTTAAGATTTAGGCTTAAACGCTATCATTAAATAATAAAAAAAATGTTTATTAATAAAAAATGAAATATGATATTCAGGTAGAGATTGTTACTAGAAATGATGGTTTTTATATAAAATTATAAAGTATAATTATTGCAGATATTAAAAAAATATTTATCACTCCACTTTTTTCGCTGTGGCAATACAATATGAACACCATACAATTATTTAGTGATAGTATATTCTTTCTCTTAATGTTTCAGCTTTAACTTTGTCCACGGGGGAAAAAGTGGAGTGACATTGTCTAGACATCCATTTTGTTTTTAGCTGACAAGTCTCGATTTCGGATGACGAACAAACAAACATGATTACATTAGTTTGCACTTGTTACGTCAATTTCTTTCACAGCTTTAAAATTATAAACGAAGAATAAAAATATTTATAAATAAATATATTTGAATTAAGTAAATTTATATTACATTGTTAATATTGGCGTCGAATTTATTTAAGAGTGACGTCGATAAATCGTTTTGCATTGACATAATAGTATTTAATTATTGATAATCATAATAAATTTAAAATTGTCGTCGAAATCGAGACTACGGCGTAGGTTGTTAATAGTGATATTACAAATTAGGTAAAAATAAAAAAAAATGTTATTAATTTAATAAAACTGTAGATAAGTTTTAGAAATTTTCATCATGTTGTAATGAGTAAAAATGGGAAGTGAAAGCTCTTGACGGGATTTGTTTTTGTTCAGACGATACGTGTCGCGGTTTCGGTAACGTTTGGCAGTATTACTGTGTAAGGATTCGTTCACATTGTCTGCTTGTGAGGATAACTACAAATTCAGTTTTGCTGGTGACGGAATTTAGAACTGAACTAAATAATACTTGAAGTAAATTATATACCTAGATGCTAATGGCACTGTCACTGGCGTCGATAAGTTTATAGTCAACAGTGAATTTTACCAATGAAGTTTCTTGGATCTGAATTTAGTTTAAAAACATAGCTAGCCAGTTTAAGACACTATACCCTGATTTAAATTGAAAAATATATTTGCAGAAAAGTTCTAGAAATGTACACCAGAGGTCTTACTACGATTAAACCCTTTATATTTGTTTGAATGTCATTATAGTAATTTTCTATATACATGGGGAAAGCATGAAACTAAAAAATATGTCATGGTTATATTCAGTAGCAAATGTGCACGAACCCTTACCGTAGTTAATTTCGGCTAGTTTAATTGAACTTTTGTGACTAATTGCTGTGAATCTCGATCGGAAAACTATTAAATTATATAGAATAGAATAATTATCAAGAGTTTTTAATATGTCCCATAGAGCACGAGTTTAAATATTTTTTATAGTTTTGAATATTTTTGAGCTGCGAACATGGAGGTTTAATATAAACGCAGATTTGGATGTTTTTAATACATTTTCATGAAGTAGTATATAGTATAAGTGGAGCACAGTTATTTGTTGTTATAAAGCATAGTATGTTGGTAACGAAACATGTTGTCTAAGTTGCACTAGAGCTCTTGAAACATGCAAAATCAAGCTGAGAAAATACTAAACAAAACTTGACGAATCTTTGTCTTCCTGATAGCATTACTTCATATATCATAGTACCTTTTTCTGTAAGGCTTGCTTCATTTGTGGAAGCGAGACAACGCAATGCACGATGTAGAGCACCATCTCACTTCTAAAACTGAAACTATCTTACATATTAAGGTGGACCATTTTTCTCTTATATACACCTATAACTTCCAAAGTTTTCATTGCTCTTGTGTAAGAAA
Source organism: Trichoplusia ni (assembly GCF_003590095.1). Classification (NCBI taxonomy): domain Eukaryota; kingdom Metazoa; phylum Arthropoda; class Insecta; order Lepidoptera; family Noctuidae; genus Trichoplusia; species Trichoplusia ni. The sequence goes on from NC_039479.1 coordinate 1,864,024, forward strand.
AGAAACATATTTCGTTATAAACAAATGCATGTTTATTTCCGATCGGGCAGTTGTTGTTCTATTCAAAGCTTTTAATGATTGTTGAAGATTCAGAGATTGTGATACTTTAAAAGAAAATATCACTAGTTTGTCGCATATATAATATTGTGAAATAATTTTTGTATTTGTTAGTGTTTATAATTTTGGCGTATATAAAGAGCATCGGCGTACCCAAGTCGGCTGTCGACGGTATTATGAAAAATTACAATAAAAATAATAAAATAGTGAGTGAAATATTTGGGTTTTATTTAATGCTGTGGTTGATTTTCATCATGATGTACAGTGGTAGAGTCTAGTAACGATGTTATTTTCGATAATACACTAACTTACTTTCTCACTCCTCTGGCTCAGCGACAAAATGAGTCAATACGAGAGAGCGTCACTCTACCCAACCCATGGCCACTTCTCGCCAGTCATTGGCATGAAGCGCCCGAAGGTTCGCCTCGACTGTATCACTCCAGCGATATCGACAATACACGTAAAACAAGTTCGCACAACTTTAAATGCGAACGTCAGCGTACTTTTTGATGTGACAACATTAAACAGAATAAATATATTTATTTACTGGGTCTACTTCAACTCCAAAATAGGGAGTAGAAGCTAGCTACCGCAAGCGGATAAGCTGCTACTATAGGTACTCTTTTATTTGTGGACAAAAAAGGAAAGTCAAACAACCAATCAAATTAATTTATTATAATCTAGACAAAGAGACAGATAGAAAATACACAACTAACTAAACACTTAACAACAGACTAAATAATGGCACACAATATACGTAGATACTAATTTAATTAAACACATATTTATTTTAGACATCGACCCTATTTTTAACGATGTATGCACATAGAGCGACAAGAGCGCAGATAAAAATACATGGAGTAAACAAGTTGCAGTGTTTACAAGCGTTAGCGCAATCAAATTGCTCAAAGTTACTCAGAAGTACGAGAATGACATTCCTCTTCACCAAGTGACGTGACTTTGACTTGTCAGTTCAGTAAAATATGTACTCAGTCGGCGCTAACATTTGTTAAAAATGTTTTTAGACTAAACGGTTTTGAACGACTCGCACTTAATTGCCGCTCAATGTGACACACACACACTGAGGCTATTTGTTACAGAAGTACGACATTATCTGAATCCCGGCTTTCTTAGACTTTACCAATGGCAACACACCTTAGTAATTTAAGTCTGTTCTTATTGGGTGTCGGAGACCTGTGTTATACAGCTAACATTTAGAAAAAAAAAAACAATAATTAAGTATCTTACTAATTATTAAATAATTGAAGTGTAATTACAGCAATCATATTTAAAATAAACAACAAAAACACCTGAAGTAATTTATTATTTAAGCGCTCCGCGTCAATTTATTATTTTTATCGTTCAATAAATAATAAAGTCAAATATTGTTATGAAAATCTACTGGTATATATTCTAGGCGTGTAAAATATCCATAGGTACTTATAAGAATAAGAAAAATCTTAGGAGCCTACCACAATCTTAAAGCAAAACTGAAAAAAGCGAGATAGCACACTACAAAACATGTAGTGGTATCTCTCTCCCACAAGTACAACAGTATGGCTTGAAGAAATGGCGGTAGGCCCCTTCATAGTAGTTATATTTAAGCCTTAGACCCAAGAGAAAACAATAAAAAAGAACTATTCACTTATTTATTGGACAAAATGTTATTTGTACAAGACATTTTTACACATAGTGTTTTTTAATATTCCCAAAATCAAAATATACAAAAATAATTGTGCTGTTTCTTATTTTAACATCAATATATTTTATTATATCTTATACAAGGCTGGAGATCGGCCTACACAAATGATTCGACTATTTTTTAAATAAAGAGGCTGGATTTAAAAACAGCCGCCAGAAAAGTCTTTCAGCAACATAATGAATATAAAAAAAATACATTTATAAACATTTTTAATATTCAGCCTGTATCCAAGCCTTGGGGATTTAATATTATATAAACATTCATACAAAACACCTTTTCATACCCTGGCCTGACAATCACCATTTCAGAAACCTCACTCTTAACCATCATTCCAAAGACTTCTTTCATCCATTTGGAGTGCTCACCCAGTCAAACTGGATACTGAATATCCCAACCAATTAATTATGATGGTTTCAATACTTTCAATCCAATCGCTTTAAGCATTTCAAAATCCCTTGAGAAAAGAGGGTAGTTCGTTTAGAGCGAAGTGCGCAGGCGCGCGCGGCAAAACAATAAGAATGCCAGTAGGGCCGCGAACGCCGCGCCTGCAAGTAGTGTCGTGTCGTCGCGCCGCGCACCGCCTGCACGCTCTACCACTGTACTCTGAAATTAAAGAACATAGAAATAGGTAAGCTATTTACATATTATGCTTTCTTCTTTTTTACCATTGCTTTATTCATGTTATTATAAATGACAATAAAAGTGTAATTGAGATTTTAACATGCCAAATGTGTCGTTAAACTTTTAACACATTAGCTCTCATTACCATCGCATTTAAACCTGAAATAGCAATCCGATCCCTATTAACTCCGTCTGGTGATTAGTGACTATTATAACAAGTCGGACTTCCTTACCCAACCTCCATGCCTGATGGCCCAGGGCGTGGCGCACTGTGCCACATGCTTGGCCGCCCAGTCCACCGCCCTGCACCAGCCGCCCACTCTCACAGCTCGAGCGCACACCTCGCACAGAAACGCGAGCACCACCAGCGCTCTTTGTTCTGTGTGGACACATGCCTGGAAAAATAAAAGAGTGGATTATTTTGGATTGTGCATTCTGGAATCGATCAGGAGACATTATATCATATTTAAATGCCTGAAAGATTGCTAATAATGAGAGTTTTTAGTAATAAGTCGTAGAAGTTAAAAAAAATTAATGAACATTATATCATTAATAGCATGTTTTTTCAATACGGAACGTACTGTTTAATTGAATTTCACAGAAGGTTTGGTAATTTTTACACAACTAAATTATTTACCAGATAAATTTACATAATTGGGAGAAAAAAAACAAAAACCAACTAATCTAGCAGCGCTTACTTGGGACACGGTTGGGGACTATCTGTTGCTAACAATGCTATTGAAGCAATCATCTAAAAAGATATGAGTTCAAGTTCTATTTTTTGGATTTGGTTAGCAGTGGAATCTAATGACGGGGGACAGTAGGTTTCCTCATACCTGACACAACTCCTGCATGATGTCTTCAAACTCGACCTCATCGAGGCTCAACAAGGAGATATGCTCTGCCCTGGCCGCGAGCCTCGCCCTCGCCTTCGTCTCTCTAAACCGACGCGCTGCTCTTTCTAACGACCGCCAGTCGCGCCAGTACATCCACCAGCCCCTGAAGATATAGAAATCGTAAATATGAATTTGGACCTTGTAGTACGTACTTATAATGTCTTGCATCCAATGAATGGAGAGATCTATATCTGCACAGATAGCCCAGTGGTTGAGGTCACCATACCAAACCCACTGTATGCGACGTGTCGCTGGTTCGATCCCCGCGTAGAAGAAGCACTTGTGTGATTCACGAATGCTTGTTCTGAGTCTAGGTGTTTTGTGCATGTGACTTGAATGTTTGTAAAACCCCCTTTTAGCCCTTAGAGCTTTTAAGTAATAAATTATGGCTTTACAAAGTTACTTATGTTATACTTGTACTGTATCTCAGTATATAACAAAGTGCTGGGAGCCTTCATTAAACCAGCCTAAGAGCGTCAGCGTGTTTTAATTAAGGTTACTGTAAACAGACTTAGAGTAATTAAAAGATTCCCCGTGGACTCCATTTTCAAAGTGTGTCAAGTTCTAAAGGACTTTTTTAACTTGAAACCTGGTTATTAAAAAGAACTCTTAAAGTGGAATTGTCAATGTACAACAATAACTTTTAACTAAGGAATTTTTAGCAAAATATTTAGAAAGACTAATTTGCATAACAATGCCTTAGAAACGAATCTTAGGGGGAAAGCGGGAAAAATTGAAACACATACAGTACAGTTCCTTATTCCTTCTTTTTCGTCGTTTTGAAGCGTCTCCTAACAATAAAAAATATATTTTTTGTGTCGCGATTTTACTAACATTCCATTCATGCAGAAAACACGCTCATTTAATCTACATCTTACTACAAATCCCAAAAGCACAAACGGTAATCACCTCTGATCAGGCTTCGCAGCGGCAACAAAGCAAGGCGGCGGCCTCAGCTGCTCAAGCCTCAGATGCTGCAGCAGCAGGGCCCTGAACAGCCGGACACCCTTCTCTTCCTCCTCGCCTTGAAGGTCAGGACCTCGCCAGTGACCTTGACACTCGTCCCTCCTCTCCTCATCCAAGGACACCTGACGGAGGAGCGGAGCGCGAGGTGCGTCGTAGTCTTCTAGAGCTTGGACGCTGCATGCTGGAGACAGTAATGTGGAGTGTTAAAGTTGCAAGATTAGAAGAATGTTGTGGTACATTAAGGATATCTATTACTTATATAAAATTTACATGTCACTCGGTTTGTAGTTAAACTCCTCCGAAACGGCTTGACCGTTTCTCGTGATTTTTTTTGTATGTCTCATGAAATATTAGTTAAGTCTGAGAATTAGACAACATCTTTTTTTCATATGCCATATTTAGTTTTCTTATGTAATGTTTTTTTCGATACCAGAGGTCCGGGCCGTGCACAACGTGTGACAGCTGATACAAATATTCTGTATTAATGTACAGTCACAAACAAGAAAAATATCTCTTTATATACGAATTGAAAATCTAATTCACCTATTTGTTTGGATGTAGTACAACTCATTTTGAACTCCACATTCATATTTTATTCCGAAACGAGTTCTTAGAATCTTCATCTTCTTGTTGACTTGTTAGCCCCAATCAAAATGTTGTAAATCAATTTATTTCAATGGAGCAATATTAGAGTAACGCAAATAACGGCGTCGTAATTAATTGAATAGACATTGTTCTAGATATTTAAACGAGAACGATACAACGTTAGCGAGAGAAGGATGATGCTACTGGCAATAGGAGAAAGGCACAAGAATAAAATAAATAAAACGACCCCCACATGGCGCGACAGAGAATAATCAAATATATCTTAGATCAAAAAAATATTATTCACCTTCAAGACAAAATAAATTAAATTGAAATCGCTCAATAAGTTTGCTAGCGATGATGCTACGGACATACGATAGAGATGTTAAACTTACAACTTACTTATTTTTTGAATCGGAACTTAATAAACAAAAACATATAAGCAAAGTTGTGGGTACTTAGTGTTAAAGAACCTAATATCATTACAGCTGTGTAAAACAGACTCCACTATACGCCGTGTATTTGATGTCACCCTTTCACAAATGCCACAATAATATATTTGCTTTAAACGATCATAAACTACACAAAGAGTAAATGACACTATAGAAACACACACTAACACTAAGACAAAGATATTTGGATGTCTTGCAAACTTTAAATAAAATATCTATCTCTATAATGTTATTTTGAAGAGAAAGAATTTTATGTTTTTCCAGCACCCTACGACATTTTTATTACAAGGCATTAGAAAGGGGGTCGAAGATAATCCTAACGGTTTGACCGATGATAAAAGTTAAACCGCGCTTAGCTGGTACAAGGATGGGCTTGTAAACACACCGAGAGCTCTCTCGGTCGTATTACAAAAATATTTTTACAACTACTTAGTTTAAACTACCAAAAACAAATCCACAATTCTTAAGGTACTAGAAATAACAGTAATAATAAATAGATTTTCCGTAATGACCACTTTTTCGCCTAACGAAAGTCAACTAATTAATAATAATATTTTGAATTTCAATACTATTTATGAAAAGTCAAAACAAATTCTAATACAATACGAAATACATACACGTATAGTATTTAAGCGGTAAACTATAGTAACAGGTATGCTAATCTAAAAGATACAGAGTTACAAAGGTACAATTAGAAGCATTAGCAACAACAACAATATATATAATAGAAAAAATATCATTACAGAAATACAGAGGAGTCCACCCCAGGAGGACCCCGGGTCTAAGCATATGCATTACAAGCCTGTTTTCACATAGTCTCCGTTTTATCGTTCCATGGATTGATCAACTGACTATTTTACTGTATACAGAATACTATGGCATATATAAAGTCGACCATACAATTCCATCCTACTTTATATTATAAACGCGGAAGTTTGTAAGTATGGATGGATATTTGTTACACTTTCCCGCAAAAACCCCTGAACGGATTTGGACGAAATTTCGTACATAGATAGTTCATATTCTATATTAACCTATAGAATAGATTTTTATCCCGATTTTCATTTTTTTTGATTTGTATATTCAGTAGATTGTATTGACAGAGTATCCAATAAAACGGAGATCATAATTGAACAAGCTATTAAGGATAGGTACGTTAAAGAAATTATATACATCGGGAATTATTTAAAGGGCACAAGTACGTACATTTCTACTTACTATACATACATCAATATTTATGTTAATGACACATTTAAAGCCATCTTACCCCTTAAATACGAAGTCTTTGGTCGATGCATTCTTTAAGTTATACTGCAAAAGAAATTGTTTTTAGCAATTGTACTGGAAAAAACGTACACATTCTCATCTAATCTGAAGCCAACAAACAAAATAAAACATAAGATTAAACATATATCTTTATCTAAAAATAAATCGTTTATTTGTACACAAAAGCCAAATAGTCTTGTTTTGCGTTAAAGGCTACTAAATTTTATTGTGTACCATTGTTTAATATTTATGATTGTGGTATTCTCTACCCTATTTAGTGGATGAGTGCATAAAAAAAACATTTTTGAAGTAAAATTCAAATGAGTTTATACTTTAAAACTATTGACATAAGATCTTTTAAACAAACTTATTACTTTCGCCATTTAATGAAAAATGTTGTGTAAAGTAATAAATTAACAAAGTTGCTTATTAAAGTGTCGCGAAAATATTATAAGCTAATTTGAACAGGGTACGACCCGTTTCACACTTAATTTAATTTCTGCTAATCGGCTTAACAAATAAGCGTATATAAATAGGTATATATAGATGGCTTGAGGGAAAGTTATAAGCCTACTTTATGATAAAGTACATGTTATGTTGTAAAACCAATATCTTCTGAGTCAACTTATAATATTTCAATAGTATTGACACATAAACAGCTATTTGGCAGAGCATAGTGATACCTACTCTACTGCTATAAACATAGGGACTGTATCTTTATCTATGTTCGACGAATAAACATGACAGATTCATAAAAAATGTACTCTACGCTTAACTCGGAAGAAATTATTCGAAAATATCTTCAGATGAAACTGGAACGATGGAAAATGAGCCACAGATACTTATAATGGTCATTAAAATATACCTAGTAGCGTAATATAATACAAGAGTCGATAATACTCTACTAATTTGCTTTTAAACCATACAAATTGCCTCGTTGTTTACTAGCAAAAAATATGTTTTCTTTTAAATCACAAAAAATAATAAAGGCTTTATTTTTCACAGACTTGTCGAAGAGAACAAATGAACGTCTTAAATAAAAAATCACAGACGTGTAGCATCTAATTGTCACTGTCATCTACGCGAAGCTTACTAGTCTTCATAACCTCTACATAAATAACTAGCTCTTAACAAAGGAGACATCAAAGGAACAAAACAAATCGATTTCTTAGCAAAAATCGGCTCAATATCTCTTATACAAAAACACTACAACACAAACATGTATCACTTCGGAAAGTCACTTAGTTATACATAACCTCAAAAACCATTAGCGAATTAAACACTTAAACAAACAACGGAGCACTTAAAAATAAAACGTTCTGACAACCCTGCGAAAACACGCTTAGCAACACAGACAGGACGACGAACTATGGATTTTACTTCACATATTTCATAGGGTTGTTACTTAGATAAAACGCACCTTGCACTCCTAGACCAAGATCCATTACGCTGAACCTGCGGCTATGAGGGACTCTATCTGACTGAAGTTAAACACCGACGACCTTGCAGCTCAGGTCATGACCCTGACACACATTTTCCATTTTCGCGCATGCGCAGAACGAGGGGGTGTGTAACTGTAGGACGAGACGAATTTCCTGGAAATTTTCGCTTTCAAATAGAGTGTATAGTATGAAATGCGGTTCTCGTAAATGGTATATACTACCATATTGTTAGCCTAGTAATTTTGTTCTATTTTAGGAATATGAATGGTTTTGTTTTCATTGAACGTGGTAATTCTAATTACGTAATAACTTTATCAAAAAGTTTGCGTTCCACTCCTTAGTCATTTAATTGTTGTTCAAAAGGACCAGAGAGCCCAAAAGAGGTTTCTCCTTTTCTTGAATCAAACCACTACATCTTCAAGTAATGTTCTCGGGATTGTGGAAAAGAGACGCCACTCTACGCAATATAGTGCGCTGTCACGTATCCACAACTAGAATATTATTACTTCAGGATATCGTGGTAGGCATTTTGGCTCTTTATGCCTCATGCATATTGTACATACACGTAAAAACCAGAGCACCAGTTCAATTCCACGATAGAATAGAAAGAAAGAAACATGATAGAAATGAATCTTACATGTTTAAATACCTCTAAGCTGGGAGGATTGACCCGTCGCTGATCGAGATTTTCATATTCTGCTGACCTCATTTCTACCTAGACTGCGCTAGTTTAACGGGGGGATGTTTACGCATGTCTTTGAGCAGACACCGCGGCGTTGACTGTCATTAGTAACAAAAATATGACATCTCTGCTGATATTGAAGATAGTTATACTAACCATGAATATTAAATGAACTCTCCTGATGTTCTCCTTCAGCTTGTTTTGCCAGTGGTAAAAACTACAAAAGTTGAGATCGAACCTACACTTCTTGCATTCAAAACTATCATGCAACCTCAATCCGTATACATATCCTCAACATTCGTATATGATCTGGTCCTATTGTTAATTTAAGAATAATGTTTCGGTATTTTTCAGACTGCTTTGAATTCACAAACTAAGTCTTATTTTCCAACATTTTCTTCGTCATCTAAGTAAAAATTCTATAAAACTAGTACTATTACTATATTTATGATCAAGGTTAGTGTCGTCTTGCGTGTAAGAACTAATTAAGAATAAACTTGGTCCCGAAGGTTCCAGTGTTGAGGCAATAAAGCGCTGACATTTATTTGATCTCTAGACGCAAACTTTCTTAAAGAAAGTATAATAAAACTTTAACGTTGAAGGAATTTTCTATTCAGAAAGAGTTTTATGTTTTTATTTTTGTGATGTATAAATTTTCATTAAGGTTTGTTCAGCATTTTTACTAAACTTATAAATGTGTAAGGAATTCTGTTCGATTTTTATAGGTTTAATTAATAACGGCGGAAAAAAGGTTTAACTATGTTTTTACCACAATAATCGACTTTATTTCTTTGATTTTCTATTTTAAATTCGCGGTTGTTTTTAATTCGGATCTTTCGATGTGTAATTAAATTTAGAAAGTTACCACAACTACTTTTAAAAAAACCTGCAGATCGCACACAATATTTGTTTCAGACCAGTCTGTTATGAATTTGCAAACCCTAACTCAGAAATCCAATTACACAGAACCAAATGGCTCGTCATAAAAATAAAAATGGTTCATGAAAGTTTGCCGTCCAACTCAAATATTTGTACCTTTAATATTATAATACTTTATGGGATCAGCGGTGGCTTATTAAGGATTTAACGACGCTTTTATACTGGCTTTTGGCCATTGCTTCGTAGGACCGTTCTTAATCGCAGCGATATGTAGTCCTTGACCGTTTTTGGGATTATTATTTCATAGTAAGCTTTTATTAAAATCGGTTCGATAGTTTATCCTCTAAAGTGTTACAGGCAAGCAAGGTTATAAAGTTTTTTGAAAATACTAGCTATTGCCCATGGGTTCGTTTGTACGGATAGCATTCAATATAGTATTGGTATTCAATTGGAATGTAATGGAATGGAATGTAATGGAATGTAAAGAAAGTTTTTTTTAAATTGAAACTTAACCTGCACATATTTCTGACAAATATTTTTATTCGTTTAAAGGTAGAAAAAAATATTTTACTGAGTAGGTATAAGATATTACTTACTAAATACTATACGAAATACCAAATATTTTTATTAGATCCAAGACAGAAATAAATACATTTCCATGTAGTGACAATAATAAGTCAGTATTAAAACTCCTCGTGCTGTCGATTCTGATTGAGTCAGCTCATTGGTTTAACACTCCGGGGCTCAATTGGTTATCGGCGGGCGTTGTGCAACTACTCATACGGTACCGGAAGATACACATTGGATAGGATTGAGTCGTGATAGCGCGCAGAGAGTACACGCATCAAAATTTTTTCTCCCAAAAATTTTAAAGGCAAATTTTTTTTATAAGAGATTAAGGTCACACAGAAGCGTTTGGACTGTGGATAATATTGTGTTGGAAGTGGAAAAGAATATGTAATAAAAGAAAATGAAGAATACTATAAAAAGAAGAGTGTCAACGGACTCTGGTCCAGTGTGTTGCAAAAAACTATCAGTGTTGGCATGTACCTGTGCCGTGATTTCGTTACTCGTGCAAACTTATAATTATGTCGATAATAGTGAAGTGAATTTCGATTTAGAAGCTAGGAAATTAATGAAGAATGTTCTAGAAGAAAGAATAGAAGAGAAAATTGAGTCGTACCTGTTAGAGATTAGTGGGAGTACCTCGCATCGACTAAAAAGGGAAGCTATGTTGGTGAGTGGGATGTTTGATAATTTATTTTGTATCTTTTGGTGGAGAAAACGTCTAGACTAATGATTGTGTGGTAATTTAGAAAATAATAATTAATTGTTTTCAATAAACTAACTAATTGATTTGCTATATAATAGTTTCCCGTCCAACATTGACTTTCTAGCAACTGTAAAGCTTGAAGTTGTAAACCTAGAAATACACATTTTATTGAATGTGACCTAAAAACATTGTTATGACTTCCAAGTACTTTGAATTGTTCACTTCTATTAATATGCCTAACACAACAAGCGAATTTTAATTAACTGTTCGTGCTAAAACCACTTCAATATAATTTATGCACCAATAGACAAGCTTTTAATATTTGTAATAACGTGTGCACTGATAAAGATTTATGTGAGTGAGTAAATTAACTGTTAAACCCATCTTATAACAGAAGCAATCTGTGAACCAAGAAGACAATACGGTCACTCCTCATGTGGAGTTCTTTAACCCTAAAATGCGAGCAGAGTTAGAAGAGAAGGACGCTACGGAAATGAGAAGGACTGGGGCAAAAGGACCAGCGCCAGGAGGTGACACCTGGGTCTGGCTCACTAGCTATTCTAGGGTTCCAGTAAGTACAGATGAGTTTCGTGTATACACTTATCATTTCACAATAACAGACACTTTCAAAAATATATTTAAAAGCATTTTTAATATTCATATATTCATAGAAAATTAGAAAATTTTAGTATAAAATAACTACCTAAACAAAAGCATGTATATTTAAAATAGATCAGTAAAAATACTAAAATTATCTAATACCTTTTCCAGTACAAAGTAGTCCAAGGATTTTGCAAAGCAACGCAAGACTACTGCCCGCCCGGTGTTCAGGGACCGAAAGGACCAACAGGCTCTCCTGGTCCGAAGGGTGAGAGAGGAGATTCTGGTGCTCCGGGCACACCAGGGCATGCAGGGGCTAGGGGACCAGTAGGACCTCCCGGACCTAAAGGTAACACGTAGACTCAGAACAGTTATAATATAAAGATGAAGACCTGTATTGGGCTTAAAAAACGCTAATTGTTAGTCATGGACATTACAACGTGTTTTATATTACTGAATAAGTCCAGTTAATCAGTCAAGCTTTTCTAAAAATAGCATTTCTCATTGTGACAATGTTTTTAGCGAATCACAATTTTACATTTAAAATAAATCTATGATGCTACTTTCTCCTAAATGAAAAGTGTGTGGTAAACTGCAGTTTTCTATTTTAAGGTGAACGAGGATTCCCTGGCAACCCAGGATTAGATGGCCGTGACGGTGTGCCAGGTGAACCGGGTCTCGATGGAATGTCGGGTCGTAACGGTGCTGATGGAGCTCCAGGGAAAGATGGACGAGACGGTATACCGGGGAAGGATGGCAGTCCAGGGAAAAATGGCAAGGATGGAAAAGACGGTACAGTAGTATTCCATGAAATATAGATATAACTAGTTAAACACCTAGAAAGAAAAATATGATTGATAACATTAAAACAAAATATATTATTATTTAAACTCTTAAATGTACAAACGTATTACCAAACAGGCAGGGCCGGAGTACCAGGTCCTCAAGGCATTAGAGGACCAAAAGGTGATAAAGGACCAATTGGAGCAAAAGGACAAAGAGGCAATGATGGCCGTGATGGTGCTCCTGGCAGACCTGGGCTTTCCATTTACAACTACACACTGGAGAAGGAACTGTTTATACCACCCACTTTTGCACGTGAGTATCTTACAAATATGTTATTTGTAAGTACTAATAAAGTCGGATAAAGCAATTTTACTGCGAGAGTCGTTTTATTTTTATTATTTTCAAGAAATGAAATATAAATGATATATAAAATTAAATGAGTTACTTTCGCTATTGGGTTCGAATTTTAGGTTCGAATAATAATTTTAGGTTAGAATAAGCATCCAAAGTAAACTCAAAAACTAATTAACACTAATTCAAGAAATTACATTTTACTAAAAATACTAGGAGGGTACAACGTAAATCTGTTTGTGTGGACCGACTTACACCAAAAAAAACTGAGAACCAAGATGTAGAATGCTGTTTGTTTTAAACTGTCATTACACTTACCTACATCACAACACGCGGACTAAAAGGTTATATCAGTATAAAGTTCTTAATTACGTCCTTATCTGCCTCAGAGGACCAAACACGCGTCATAGTCCGGGAAGGCGACACTCTCCGTATTACCTGCAATCCCATGGGGAGACCTGAACCGACCGTGGAATGGAGGAGATTTGACGGCACTGCAGTTATTCAAGTAATCACAAAATGTATTGTTCTGAGATGAAAATAATACCAGCCACATTCAATATTATACGAAAAGTCAGTCTTCATCGTCCTGGCCTTTTCTAAGAGCAGAGTAACAGTTTACTTGCACATTTTGAGAAAAACCACCTTTAACTTTTTACATATTAGATCGTTATTCAGTGTGGCTATGTATCCACGAATTATGTCGTGAGCAACCATGCCACCTCGGTGGCTAATTGTAATGTTAAGATCTCAAACGAGAATTTATTTTTAAGATCACTTGTGTTGGGAACTGTGTTAAAGCAAAGACATTATAAGCAAGTTTTTCCCGGAAGGTTTCAACAGACGTTTATTAACTTGCAATTTATATTTCTTTCGTAGGGCTCATGGCGAGACGCGTCAGTCAGCGGCAACGTAGTGAACATTCCTAATGTGTCACGTTGGCACACTGGCAAGTACGTGTGTTTGGCCAACAATGGGATGCTGCCCTCTGCCAACCAGACCACAGACGTTGAAGTTCATTGTAAGTATAGAATAACTTTCATCAGTGGTAAAGCATGGTATAACTCCTCAAAACTATTTTTTTTTTTGTATCACTCTGAAATTAAGGATTCATTTACTTAGAATTGATTGCCGTAATTATAAAGGCTTATTCGACCAAAAGAGAAATATTGTGTGATTTGCTGTTTAAATTTAGCTGCGCGACTCTATAATGTTTTTCGACTTGCCGTAAAATATACTTCAATTGCCAAATGTAGAAAAGCCTTTCAGTCAACGACGGAATGCTTGTTCCTCTGTTATAGAAAATGGTATTATTTAATGTTTTTTCTTAATTTCAGTTAGTCCCTACATCCGCGTGCCAAACAATGTTGTCTACGTAACTAACAAAACTGTGAAGATTGAATGCGAGGTAAGTTATTCTGTGAATTAATATGCGAATAAAATGTACTAACATATCTATCACATATATAAAAGCGGATCGTGGAAACGTATTTATAGACCCTTGAGACGATCAATCAAACTGACTCAGACCTATGTGCTTTAACCAAACGACATTCTGCAAGATGATACTTAGAGATCCTTCTGTCAAGAAACGCATTTCTCTCTTTTAGGCCTCTCATAAATACCATGAAAAGATCCTTTTCCACCTTTAAGGACACTCTAGGACTAAAATTTGCTTACTGTCCAGATTCAAGCGTGGCCTGAACCAGTTCTTGCGTGGGAGATAGACGGCATCACAGTCGAGGGCATGAGGTACAAGACCGAAGTGGCGCAGACCCGCGACCCGTGGCGGTGGATCATGAGGCTGGAGATCCCGGGAGTCAGGGACCACGACCTGCGCCAATACAGCTGCGTAGCCAAAAATGAACTTAATAACAAGACTGTTAAGGGACATATTAAGTTGATGAGTGAGTTTTATAATTTGTTGAGTTGTGCTGTTAATTAAGTGACATTTATTGTCATAATCCATGCATGTGATTTCAAGGTTTTTAATACACGATAGTTTAGTAATTTAGTTAGCAGGTAGGTGATTTTTGTGTATGTAGTACTGCAGGCAGAACCGCATTTGCGGTTATATACATACTTAATTATTTAATTAAGTATGTATATTAACCTAAATTGAAATTCCAAAAATTATGTTCTTCTTTACATTTGTAATCGGTAAACCAACAGACAGAAATTAAAAAAAAACCTTTTTACATAAAACGAGGAAAAATTATTAAAATTTTAGATAGATAGAATATTCTTTATTGCACACCACATAAGTACAGGATTAGATACAAATAAAGGTTAGGTTCTTATTATCACCTAACTGTATCCTAAATTCTCCTTATACTTCTAGATCCTGGTCCACACCACCAGATCCCGGTACAGCAGCCGGTGGAGTACGGCTCGCTGCCCCCCGCGCTGACGTCATACGAGGAGTTATGCGAGGTGCAGCGCTGTCCCACCTGTCCTCGCTGCGACCGCGCTCAGCTGCTCATATCCACCATGAATGGAACTGCCGGGATGAAGCCTAGGAGGAATACTAGTGAGTTGAATAGTACAATTCTATTAGAATTTTATAAAAACATGTTTTTATAAGGAACGATAAAAAAGAATTTCAAGGAAATTAATATAGGAATGTTTCAACACTGTTAAAACAGCGAGAAATAGGGATGCTTGGGCTGGCAGAGTTCTGTCTCGCTTTTATTACTCAAAATAATAGAAATGGTGGAACGCACCATTTCCGACAAGACTTTATGGATATTTAAGCATTTATAATTTGCTTAATAAGTTTCTCATGTTCACAGATTGCCAGCTGTATGCGATAGGAAAGCCAGTCTACCATCGGTATAAGGACGAGATGTTTGGAGCTTGGCTCAGAGACTCCAATGGTTCTGAGGCTCAGGTAAATACCAATCCTTAATACTGTAATTAGCTAGAAGGAAGCTAATGTTTTCATGAACCCTGACATTATGGCCTGAAGTAGCTATTTTCATTATTTTACATTAATCATGATCAGCCTTGAATCTCTTTGTTTATGTCATTTTCTTTGTCTTTTGCCAAGCCTCTCCATTAATCTAAATTAATAGGCAATGGGAGGGAGACTATGATACATCAAACTTAATGGAATTTACAGTAATCAGATTCAATCAGTACTTCATTAATATTTTATTTAGATTTCAGTTAAAGCCCCAAATTACTCTGAAACTTGTAATTTAATGCCCGTAGGTCGTATTGAAAACGGACGTTAAGATATAGAAACAAAATAGTATATTAATTGATCTGAAGTACAACAGAGTAGAACTACCATTCCTAAGTTCTTCACTGACGTTTAGTAGTTACGTATTCAAATATGATAATTGCCTTCATTTCAGCGTGAGAAGTTATGGACAACGCAAGAGACGGATGTGGAGCGCCTCAGAGAATACCGGACGAAGGCAAGCTTCAAGGCTGACCATGTTGACGAGTATCACAAACTACAGAAGCCTTTCTTTGTAAGTTTGTCTTTCAAAGGACGTAGTTATTGAAGAGTTCGTATTGTGATGTAACTTTCTTTGTATTCAACTAGAATAAGTTGACAGTATTTCTTTTTTCAACCAACGTTAAAAAGGGGGGTTTTATCTGTATTTTTCTCAATGTTTTTTACGTCGGAAATTTTATTAAGACCAGATTAACCGATTTTGTAGATACTTTTTTCATTTACCGTAAAATAACTGTCATTTGGTCCCATAAAAATCACCAAGATGGGCTATATGGTTTTGTTGTTAATAAAATACTATTATGTTTAAAGTAGTAGTAGTAGTCGTTTGATAGACGACGTCAGGTCTGAACATCGGAAATATTACAGACATAATGTAATCGCCAGCAATGTATCACAACTCGCACAATATTTCTCGAAACAATCAAATCGGGCCCCATTTCCCTAGCTAGAATAAATTAGGAAGTGGATTTTTTAACTTCACCTCTGCTATAAATATGATCTTCCCCAGGGCAACGGCCACATCGTCTACTCCGGGTCGTTTTTCTACCAGGCGAATGAGTCTGGTAACCCTGGTGACATCATCCGCTACGACCTCACTCAGAGCCGGATCAAGTCCGTGCAGTTGCCTCATGCCGACGGAAGACTGTATACCGCACAGCACAACCAGGTAATAAGTATTTTGAAGATGTGACAAGAATTCGGAGTAGTGCAATTTTGCGTCATGATATCATGATATTTGTTTGGCTGTTTTGCTGCTTGGCTGTAAAATTGGCTGATTTGAAACCTACCTCACAAAAAGCTCATCACAGTAACCGGTACGGCTCAAATTTTAAAATGAGGTAGAAATGAGCCCCCAATTGTGACTAGAATTTTGAAGTATTACTTAAAGTTGCTTTTCATGATTTTTCTCAGAAGAAAACTAAACTGATCAACTTTTTCTTACTCCATATCCCAGGTAGACTTCAGTGCAGACGACAATGGTCTCTGGGCGATCTACTCAATTGAGAGATCAAATAACACCGCTGTGGCTAAGGTAATGAAATGTCATATATCTAAAGAGAGAAATATAGTGACTTAAGAGTATATTTTCATTTTTTAAATGTTTCTTGTAATTTATTTTCAGCTCAGCTTCGATCCAAGTAAAGATGGTTTGAACATAGACTACATTTGGAACATATCTTTAAATCACAAGCAAGTAAGTACCCTAAGATAAGAAACTAATGATTCAATTAAAATGGGAGATGCGAATTATAGTTTAAAAGTATTTTATGATATTTTATGAAGAAAACTATTTTCGTTTGAACTAAAATGTACTCATTTAAAAGCGGTGAACTGAGATCAGCGTCTAAGGTTGTAGTAAACCTTAGACGATAACCTTAGAAGGGATATTCTTCTTCCCCAAAAAGTTTCCACTTTAATGTAATTTTTATACTTTTCTTATTAACCATTACAGATGGGAGAAATGTTCATAGTGTGTGGGGTGCTATATGCGTTGGACTCGGCGACCGAGCGAGAGAGCAAGGTCTCTGTGGCCATAGACCTGTACCTCAACAAGCAGGTGGAGGTCGCTCTGCAGTTCACGAACCCCTTCCGGAAAACCACGCAGCTTGGATATGATCATATGCATAAGGTAGACTAATATGGGAGTGATATGAAGATTCGAATGAAGTGATTGCGATGCACGCTTTTTCGAAAAAAATAAGTCTGGTGCGCCAGTTTTAAAATGCAATAATTGGAAGACCACTACTTCGAATGACGATATTGAGAGGCACACTATCACGCATCTTTTTCAATGAATAGCCTATTCAAGAATACATATGATGTATCGCATACAACATGTTCCTGACAAAAATGTTTTTTTTTTCACAGGAGCTGTATTCTTCAGATCGGGGCAATCAGCTCACATACCCTGTGAGATATAACGAACTGCCATGACACAATATTCATCTAAGACCATAAGAATATCAACTAAACACATATTTAGTGAAAATTAACATCAATGTAAAATATTTTTTATACTTATTTTTCAAGTACATATTCTTAAATAAGACATCTTGGTATTATTTGGATATATAAAACAATAATCAAATGAATACAAGAACAGAAAGCATTATCTGAAAACTACAGAAAAGCGTCCTCTAGCGGTCACTTTGCGCACTTATATTCATATGACAAGTGTCAGTGGCTTGGTAATGCTCATTCGTTTCCAGAGATGGCGTTGAATCGAGTACCTAGTAACTCCTAATCAGTTCATCAGATGGCGCTGAAGTTTAATCTAATAAAAATTATATTACTATCGACCAAGCTCAGGAATACTTTATTGAAAATGATGGGAAACGTTTGAGCTAAATAATGGATGGCATGGCTACCCTTATTACGAATGTATGTGTAAGTACTGACAATGGGGCTTGAATTCCCATAACCGTGCGCCACTCAACTGTCTACATACATATTAGCTACTTATTATTGAGTAGATAAGTGGGTAAAGGGAAATAATAGACAAGTGGAAATTTCTTAAAACTTTATTATTTTATAGTTTTCGCCATAGACCGCCTTCAGTTGTAGACTGGGTTCTATGGCAGGAGAAAACGGAAGCCTTTACCCTGCATTGGATAATAATTGATTTAGCTTTTGCAACACAAATTATACTTAGAATACTATGCTATATGATCTAATCTAATCGTATTCATATTTAATATATTTCTGGACAAACAATTTGCGGCCAACTCCACATCAAAAACCATCCTTCCAGATCATTTTTTATTGACATTAAAAGCGATCATAAGCTAGTTGTATCCGCGAAACAAATACAACTACAACCCACTCTATGTTGAGGTGCCTACATTACAAAAATGTGTTCACATTGCATTTACAAATCGCCATTTTGCACTTGCTTTTCTGCATTCACAACATGTGCGGCAAGGCTTAGAGAAGCGAGTTTGTCGTAAAAACCTCCTGCAGCCAGGCGTGGGGTTCGCTTATTCGTCCGAATATAAGTGTCCAGTAAAAAGCGCCATGTACTTCCACCCCTGAAAACAAGATTAAACCATGGTGGAAGTGAGACAGTACAATACTCTGAGTAGTTTCGTCTCATTTTCACAGCACGCCTGGTCTATTCTCAGAAGCTCTTAGTAACCACAGCACAGCAAACTTTGGTACCAGAATAAGATAGTGGCACGGTAAGGCTTCGAACCCAGTTTGTAAAATATTCACACCCTGTAATCGGCTACATTTCGGAAATACCAAACTGTATCCATATTTTAGTGTTCCTAAGGAATTATATATGAGTAAGTAGCATGCTAGGATTGTCGTACCCAACTACCTATATTAATTATTTAATGTCTGAACCATTTTATAATTTACAGGCACGTGTTTCAAAACTTTTAAGCAGTGTGAAATAATTTAGCTCGTTTGATAGCGTATCTACTTCCATTTTATTTGGTTCATTTAGGTAATAAAGATTTTTCAAGAATAAAATATTATGTCAACTAATTTGTTTGCTGGTATTCTACTGGTAGGTTTACTATAAATGTTTGCAAAAATCTATATTTTTGCAAACATTTACGAATAAATGATAAGTAAAACTTAAAATAAATAGTTTTAGTAAAAAATACTATTGAGAATATCCGAGAGGTCTAGGTGGTATCACATCCAAAGTTTAAATGGGAGTGATCAGACAGAACAGAGAACAAATGGGCACGCACAGGCGGGCGCGGCGCGGCTCACACTAGGTGCGCACTCAGCGCGGGCAGGCATTCACACGCTCATCTCAACCCCCCATTTTTCGCCACAATAGCTAGCAATACATTCCGTGACTTGGCAGAACCCAATGTAGAGATATTTGGCCCCCATTGCGCGATCAATACGTGCGCACGCCGCCATCTAACAGCCATCGCGCATCCAAATTGCAGTTTAATAGTTCATTAGATCCGGCAAAAATGGCGGGGACACGACGTTTTAAATTCGGAACGCGATATCGATTCGCGGGGAGCGCCTGTAATGAAATACAGGTTATAAAATATAAAGTAAAAAGCTGTTTTTATAATAGTTGGCAACGGAAAGCCGGTTCGATTCCGGGTCATGACTTGCAACAAAACGTATACCTGCGGCTAACTAAAGTTATTTTACGATTTTCCAGCATATTGGGTTAGGAAACAAAATCAAATATAGGTACTATAAACGTTTTAAACTCTACAATTCATGTGATACTTATAAAAATCTACAAATAGCTAAAGATTGTATGAAGAGAACAGATTATTACAGAATTTCAAACGTTTGCCGAACTCATTTTATTTTACACATAATGGGTGCGCAGGTTCATTTATAGTCTGTGGTGCCACCCGCCTCCCACCTCCCGTCCTTTAATGAATGAATCATTCGAATTCATTCGATCACTGGTGTTAATTCGAAATACTAATCGACGGGATTAAAGTTTATTTGTTGACGACATCATGACTAGACTGCAAATAGCGTATTTGTGTTAATGCTGAAGCATTGCGCAGTAGGAACTCTAGGAATTATGATTTATAAATGAAAGTGAAATTTTCTTCAGCTGCAAATATTCCCGCGCTCTTAAATGTCAATTTTCATAAATGAATGATTGTGAATGGCCATGGTGGGGGCGTGAAATATGGATGCCTGGGTTTTTTGTAATTGGTGCATTCGATATTGCGTTTTTAAATTCTGTACCCGAAGGGTAAACTGATGAGCAGTGATAGCTACACAGTGACAATTTCCACTGATGATGTATTTCTGTTACTGCTATAAAAATAAATAATTAAATTTAACATAGATTTTAAGCAACGATTGCTTCGGTCATTAATGTGATGAGTGACTAATTTTTTGTCCAAAATATTAGTTACTACTGAAAACTAAGGCCTAAACACATTTTCCGTCTTCTCTTAGTATTTGTAACTATAGACCGCAATGACTCACCCTGGCTCATGTTTTCTAAGAAGCTAAGACTCTATTTTAGTCCTTCCCTTTGACCTATGCGTCACGAATAGTCTAATTAAGGCAATTAGGAGACAAATTAGTTCCTAAAATACAGACTATACTAACGGTGGCCGTGTCTTTGTGAGTTATACGTTTTCATAATTGATGCAAAGTCACACAGGTGCAGAAGAGCGATAAAGCTACGTTATGTAGCACGGCGTCTTGCTTCCACATCCTCAAGACTTGCTTTAAGAGATGTTGCGAAGGTTCTTCTTTCTCTCTTCCATAATTACAACTGTCCTTATTTAATTTGATCAATGGGTAGGTAAAATTATATATTGTTTGCAAAAATATACGCAGTACTATAATGACTCTACATTGTAGAGTCGACTATGGCACAAGTTTAGTACAAAGTATGCAATATGCGATATTGTCATTACAAAATGTATTATATGACTCATGATATAATGTTTTAATTTGAATAGCAAATTATTAAACAGGTTGTAACGGAGTTGCAATGCTGATATAGTTTCTAAATGTTATTTTTATAAAGTATTTGATATAAATATCAAAGATGATCTAGCATTTTCCATAATCATGTCAAAATGTACGTACTTACCTGTATAGCATTATTTTTCATATTTCCTATCTACATTTTTATAGCTGATTAAATTTTTTCGAAGCTATAAACAATTTTTTATATTTACCTCATGAAAACTAAATAAATGTATTTTTATTTTATTCCATTATCAGATGTTAGGATCGTATATAGGGGAGGGCCGGGAGACACGAAACTATAGTTTAGCAATCAAACGCTGTTCATAATTGTTAACACAAATTAGGTTAATAGGTTACTTAGTAGAACTTAGAATCTTTGATCAAAAATCTTACAAAAAGTAGAGAAGGACCAATCCAAAAAATAATATGTAAGTAGCTTGAGAAAAACTATTCTCAATTACGAGAAAAAATACTGTGTTCCTGAGCATGATTTGAATGTTTATAAAACCCCCCGCGAAACGAGGATTAGAGTCCTTATGCGGGAGTCGTTTGAACAAAAAAAAAAGACAAAACACTGTAACTAACTCGTATACAATTTCTGTTATTCTCCTTGCCAAACCTAACCAAAAATATTGAGTATAGGTCTATTCAGAGGGATATATGGATAAATATGATGTTTGTTAAAGGTGTGACATTCATTCTGTGAATTGCGAACGTGTTACCAAACTGGATTATTTGTTGAAAAGATTCAGTTGAATAAAAGACTTCTAAAATGACCTTTGCTTCTTCTTCCGAGTGGAGAAACATCATAAATAGTTAACCGAACTCTTTGTGAATTTTGAAGAAGACTGTATCAGCGACTGACTGTATTATTTTAAGTGCGATTTTGCCTTTAAAGACCAGAGGCACGATGGCAACTACGTAAGACCGAGGGTTACAGCAAACGAGGAGAGATAGAAACGAGAACGGTCCCAGAGAAGATCTGTTCAAAGGGGAAAAAATAATTAAACATTAAACACGGCAGTTTGTATTTAGCGTTTACTGGTGAACTTCACTCTCCAGTCGTGTCCAGAGCCCAGGTCCCATCGGGTGTAAAGGAACAGAGAATACATCTGAGGTGGCGCACTCTCCTGTGCACTATAATATGTTTAGCGAGGCTGGCTGGTGTCTTGTCCGGTGGCACTGGTCGAAAATCGGTCAGGACCTCATTACTAGATATTGCAAATACCAAGAAAAATTTACCTTCTGAAGATTTTCTTTCATCTCTTACGACAACCCCCCAACCCCACCAAGACCCGAGACGAGTCCCAAAAAAAAATACAATAACAATAATCCACAGATATTCGTAATGAGGAAAGTTATTTCACTTTCAATAGCGATCAGCTGACTGCTTACACATAAATCGACATAATAGCATTATATACAAACAGTAGGTATATATTATATAGGTATGTTCGCTCAGTCGGGATTTCCTCGCTGTCGTCCGAGACATGACGCGGCTTACAGCGGATCAAGCGCTTTTTATTCATCTCCATTGTTTTGATCGCGTGTTTTTTATCAACACGTTTTTTATGTGATAAGCTAATGATAAATTTGTTAGGTGTTTATATTTAGAACGCGTGCATCGAAATATCTTGTGTTTTGTTTAAATGAGGCTGTTTGTTTCTTTCCTCGCTTGTTTTGATACAATTCTACGATAGTATAAATGATATTATTAATGGGGTTAACAATAAAAATACCACGCGCAAAATACGCAATCACTTCGCTTTTGTCATTCAAACTTATTAAAACCCAAGTAAGGTTTACAACAGGTTAACAAACTCCGGTTACTAAGACAATACATTTTAAATTCATATTTTGTTCCTTACGATCACGGCTGAGTGAGTAATGTTTACAAAAAAAATGATAAACAAAAAGGTCAATGTACATGCGTTGCAAGTTAGCGGCTGCAGCGCTGCGGCGCGCTCAATCACAGCTGAGCAGCAGGTCGGACACCTGACGTCGGCGCCCCCCCCCGCCCCGCGCCCCTGCCATCAGCTGTTAATGTACCTCCCCGCGCGCCCCACCCCGCCCCCGCCACTCCGCGCCAGCCTTTCCCCTTCGTTTGTGTAATGTGAGGAGCGTCGGCCATCAACGACACGCACCGACATTATATTTTTATAGCTATTGCGCCTATTTATTTTTTTATAAGGCTTAATACGTAAATCTCTATTCCTATTTATATACACGTGCATATAAAACGTATGTTGGTACAACTGTGTATTTGTGCTCAAAACCATTACTAATTCAAACAGTCAGTAATTAATGAAACGGAACTAAAAATAAACACTAAAACCTAATTAAGAATGAATATATTCTCACCGCAGCGATTTCAAATAACAGTTATGGATTTTATTGGACGCCACAGAGATCAACAAAATGCTAACTTTTAATAATATATCGCACATTATGCCTGCCAAATGAATAATTTATCGCGGTGTGTCGATTCGGGGCTCGTTTCCCCCGGGGCTGGCGGGGTGTCCCCGCGGGCGGGGTGCGGGGCGCGGGGCGGCGGCGGGAGGGGCGCCGGCCGTCAGTCCGCGCCGAGCGGCCGAGCGAGCGCCATGTCCGCGTGTGCGCCGCGCGCCTGCTGCCGGCCGCGCGCCCCGCCGACACTGCTCGACATCACAGCGAAAATAGTCGCCGCCGCGATCCCTTTCCAGCGCATCGAGGAGCGCTATGAACGCATCCCGGAGCCCGTGCAGCGCCGCGTCGTTTACTGGTCGTTCCCGCGGGATGAGCGGGACATATGCATGTACTCGTCACTGGCGCGAGCGCCGCCGGACGACCACCGCAACATCGCCTTCTGCCGCGGCCTCAAGCTGCTGGAGGCTGGCTGCGTGGAGAACGTGCTACAAGTCGGTGAGTGTCCGTCGCCGACGCGCCTGCGCCTGTTTACTAATATGCGCCTCGCCCACCCGCGCCGTATAAATAAAAACCTCGACGTGTGCGATCGATAGCTGCTCCTCTCGGGAATTATTCATGCGTCGGCTCGTAAAAGTTTCAGGAGATTAGAGCCTGCCGGGACCGGTGATGGTGACCCCACAACCTCCGCGGAGCGCAGAGGTCGGCCGGTTGTGCCGCTCTCAATCTATGTGACGCAACTAATAGGCTTATCTCGCCGCGATATCGATAACCCGGTAGTTGCATTGACGTTTAATCGATACGAAGTTAAACATAATTTACGATTTTCCAGCGGACACTCGTTACAGGGCCCGATAATGTCTCCCTGGGGCAAGCTGGACGACCGATAGGAAATCGGAGCGCTCGTAATTAATTGGGCCTCATTACTATGCATTGAATTCATTCTGTTTCCATATTCCATAAGCCACTAGAATTACTTTATTTTCCTCGTCCGCATGCCCATACCGAGTCATCTTGTACAATTAATCGAACGCCTAATTGAGATCTACTTTCGAAACTATGCAGATGCATCGTGAAATTCGGCTGAGATTTACATAACTGGAAGTCCCGTTACGTAGGGTATTACTCAACCGGATCGGCGTGGTGTCCGCGGCATCGGTGTCGCGGCCCGCGAGAGACGCGCTCCGATGGCATTAATCCATGCAGACGTCGTTTGTTACTGTCGCCGCTCTGAATAACGGACGCGAATAAACAATATTAATTGCCTGTTTTTATTTTTATAGGGTCAGGCTCGGTTTTATTGTGCTCGGTCGTGGGAGGACGGGCGTTACATATTCATTTGTGCTTATCTGCCATCAGAACGGCGATTACTGGTCATTTCGGGCCGTTTCGGGTCGCGCTGTGGTCTCATAAGCCACATTTGGTGAGGCCGTGTCGTTCATAATGCCGTCACGTCTCAAGAGAACTCAGACGCATTCTTGTAATAAAAGATATGGAGCATAAACACAAATTCATAGTTGAATCATGTCCGCAGTACGATTTTAGGCACTGGCTTACGTCCAACTTTAGGGCGGTGAAAGAGCCGCCACGGCAAGATAGCGCTTCCGATAGGAATCGTGTGCTTATGTTACAGATAAACGCGTTTGTGGTCGGCTTACTTCTCGTGTCTAAAGTGATATAAGTTCCCACACCCATATCATCTGAGTCACACAATCTACGATCAGCTGGAACCGCCCACTTGAAGTAAAAACAGGCTGAAATATGTTCCGAGAACCAGCAAACGAAGGTTGCAACCAAGGAAGGATTAAATTGTCTGCTATGTAAATTTGTAGGTCAGGCTCAGGCGAGGCCCGGCAAAAGCAAAAGAATTTCTGTTTTAGTTCCTATTGAAAGAAACCCGATTTCTATTAAGTCTTCTTGCCCGTGCAATTTGCATCGGAACTTTTAATGGAGAATGAATAACTTATGAACGCTTTTAAATTTTTAATGCATGCATATCGAGTTCCATCGGTGACAGTGTACAGACAACACGAAATGTCAAGAGAAGTAAAAAATATCTGGCTGGCACCATTCGAACGACTTACCAAACAAGAATAGCCAGATTCGTAAATATGAATAAAAGAACGCTGCGCCCTCAAGGTACATGCAAATGATCGAAAATGAACCCCACGTTTTAAATGTATTGGAGACGCATGTACATATTTAATTGTCATGCAAAAATAAACGAGCGCACCCGGCACAGCTCTGTAAATATTTTAATTCAATGTTAATAACTTCATATCAATTCTGTCCGAACGAATCTCGGCGCTCGCGAGAACCGGTTCCCCTGCGGATCGCGACACTGCGGCCGCTGCACTAGGGGTGTGTGATTAAATCATCGATACCAATCGCTGTTTGATTTTCATTTCATATAAAATGAACTTCAGCACGCTGCTAACACTGCAGTACAATTATAATCAGTAATTCCCAGTAAAATGTATTTTTCTGTTCAGTGTCGACACCCATCGTAGATTATTCAATAGAATCGATTTTCACTGGCTAACATAATGGATGCATTAAATTTTTAAGTGCTCCATCAACGTTCTTCTCATTAATATTGCTTTCTGATATAAAATAATGATGTATGAATGTTTCATTAAGTCTGATAGGGGGAGTTGTGCGGTTGTTGAAAGTAAAGTGCCTAAAGAAAATGTTACTGAGAAATGAATAACAGCTCACTCATAAATATCAACACGACATTATTTTCTCAAATTGTCACATACATCACAGCGACAAAAAATACTGCAAACAAATTAATATTTATGCACTTTGTAAGTAATCACTCGCTCGTCGGACTGACATACTTGAAGTGTAGTGACTCACATTGAAAAAGATGCACGTTACATATTTATATAAGCGGATAAACACGGACTTTAATCTTGAATAACCCCGTAGCAACGTTTGGACGGTGCTATAGAAGAGTCAAAAATCTCCGACGTCTGACCTAAAGCCATTCCGTCGACAATTTAAGAGTTTATGGCTGCATTTCTTAGAAGGCCTCAGTGACGCCGCCATTATTCATAAGATGTATGATATCCATTCTTGTACATAACAAGTTTGGATTTTAACGTTTGCGGTTTTCGTCTGATCCTTCAAGACGTTTGGGGCATCGTCTCTTTATAAGACCAGTTTGTTTGTGACCTTTCAGTGAAGTTTTTGTCTGCCTTCGTCAAGTTAAAATCGAGTTTAGGAGTCAACGTTTTGTTTGGGCTCACTCTGTGGTGGTATGGTTTAGTGAGCATGTTAAAATGCGGGGGCATACACAGGATTCATGCGTGCGCAAATTTTATCATAACTCGTGTCACAATGTTCGCTGCAGTTTTTGATGATTCCCTATCATTACAGAATGAGGCGGAAGCGGGAAAATTGTACGCTGTCGGTTTCGTTAACAGCCGGAGAATAAAACATTTATAATTGTTTATCTACAGGACATCTACAATAATAATGGAACGAGTTTTTGTTACGGATTTGTGAGATAAGAAAATGTTGTACAGGCCACTGTCGAGTTAGTGTCTGATTATCAATTTCTCAATTGATTACCGGAACAATATCAATCACACCTTTTTCCGTAATCTTTTCATTAATACTTACAATACAATGTTCTTTATCTTGTAATATTTTATAATAGAGTAATTATGAATTATCCTTGTTTCGACAATAACGCCATTGAAACTTCCTCTCATAGAAACAACTAGAAATCGATTACATACAGAAACATCAAACAGTTTAAACAAATACAATGGGTTTTACAAAACCATCAAAATAGAATATGTCAAAGTAATTACTTCTTATCGTTGTTTAAATAACCATAATCGTGATGTGTGTAATTGTAAAACAATCTGTGTGCTATTATGGCAAGAATAATCTCGTAGTTTTGTCCGCTGGTAATTGCTTTGGAATGGGCATACAAGTAACATTTTTGGTGACACACAGACCACAGTTGCATAGTACAGGATGTCGGCAATTAATACTGTTAAGAAAAGATTAGATGCAATGTGTGTTGTGATGACTGTGTTTTAGATGGCTCTATTTAACTTTACATTCATTTCAATTAAAAAAGAACTGATCATTGAAGTTTGGCTGAAACTGAACTGAAAAGTGATCATAATTATACTTCATCACGCAGGAAAGGTTTGCGGTTAACCCTAAAATTTCTCAGGAAGCCGAACTGTAAAGAACAGCTCGACAATAGTTTCTAGCAATAAATTATAAACGTTATCCATTGGGATTTGAATCGTTCGAGCTATCTTACAAAACAGGTCACCTCAAATCAGTTACAACACTCCCCATAAAAGGTCAGGTGCCCTACATTGTCTCGTGATTGTACCATAAGAACAGAGCCCGCTATAAAAGAGACATTCAAAGACCTTTTGGGATAGTTTCGGCGAGCCTACTTTGATGTTACGAAACACCATTATTTTTGAACTCCGCCATTGTACCAGTCCAACAAACTTTAGCAAAACACTTTTAGAATTACACATTTCAACCTTTTCTTGCAAGCCTTTAGAATATCTTGTCGAAAGTATAAAGCGTCGTTGATATTTCTCCTGCAGATACCTCTAACAAGGAGCTCACAGATACTATTTAGTCAGCCACAGTTTGCCTTCGCGTTATTTTCGAGACTACAATGACTCGTTCTAAAATCATATCCGTTAGTACTTCAACAACTGAAGCATCTATTCACAACCACCATCGCATCCGTAAAAAAACTACCACATGTCAATACAAACGCGATTCATAGCAACAAAGAAATTACAGAGCAAACTGACAAACAGACAAACTCAATGCTTCACTGTCCAATAACAGTGTTTCACAGTATCCACACAAGAACGGTTCTGTCGCGCGACCTCGCACCAAATACCAAAATAACGCGGTCCGCCATATCCTTCACTTCACCCCCTGCGCTACCCACATTAATATGTGATGGGAAAGACGAGGTAGATCTCCTAACACTGGTCGTTCTCACAAAGACCTGCTTGTGAGTACCAAAAGCACCTCCGCATTTTAGAATCCAATTGCAAGCTTAGCCGTGCAATTTGGGAGGACCTTAGCGGTGTGGGAATAGATGATGTTTTGCAATGTATAGGCTTTGTTGGTGAACGCACACAGTGAATCTTTGAAGGCAAACAAGCTTGAAGAGTATTGAATGCTTGATTTGATGGTGTACAGATAAAGTTGCGAGTGCCTGAGACATTTGGTGGTGACTATTCAACGGTTTCACCTAATAGTGCGAACAAATGTTTACTTAGCGTGTTAAATTATATTCAGTAATACAATGTGTGTTTGTTAATGTGTATTATTACATATTTGTTTTACTTATTACCGAGTCTCTGTTGATATGCCGATATAATCTAGGACAAAAATGTCTTTGTGCGGCTTGAGTGCGCTCGAAACTAGTTAGCATTCGAAGAACATTGAAATCGTGAACATAATCAATTAGATGTAGGATTATGAATGTATGACGTTCATGATGATAAAGCAGTTGCCATTGACTTTTTATTGCTATAGCCTTTGGTCGATGTTGATTATAAGCTGTTGGTAAAAACAGAAATGAATAAGATATCGTTTGAAGAAAGAAGTGAATCATGCACGCATGGATGTACTTCTTTTACGATATTATAGTAAGTCTCAATCTCTATAGAACTATATTGACTGTGCAGATAGACGTCTGGTATAGGTCACTACGCTAATCCCACTGGGCGCGACGTGTGGCGGATTCGATCCCTGCGTAGGTCAAGCATTTGTTTGCTCTACATGCTTTTTGACACAAGTATTTTCATGATACGAGAGTGATTAAAAAAAATCGCATTTATCCAAAATTATAAACAAAGCCTTTACAAATTAATACAGGATAAAGGTACAAGGTTTAACCAGAACAATATTAATGAGTAATGAATAACAAGATGTCTAAACTATAATGGTTTAATTTAACGTGGGAACAAATAGTAGAGTGTTAATTGATCAAAGTTCAAGGACACGTATTGTCAATTGCACAGCCGACCTTGGATATCAATCGGGCTCGAGTTGTTCTATCAACTTTTGTTAACCCATTTAGACCTACCGTACCATATACGGTACACTTGTTATATTTTTTTTTTGCAGGTACTCGCATAATATTTTTAATATTATTTGGTATTTATGTCGAAAAGAAGAATAGTGCTCATCGGAAAAAATACGCCAGTGCAATTGAATGCTGATAATAGTGCAGATTTATTGAACAAGTTTCGTAAATTTATTTTTTCTGCGGAGACATGGCTTCCAACAGGTAAATATACTACAATTATATAATTTATACAAATAATTTCCATCTTTTTATAAAACTAAAATACTTCTTGTTTCATTGTGACATTTGAATATCCTAATTATTTATTTATTTTTTAGTTATTTAGACATGAATAATGGTGTACCCTATTTGGTACGGTAGGACTATATGCCATTTCAATTAACTTTTTTTTGCTTTTCAGACCATTATCCCTGAATGACATCTTATCTTTATTGGAAGAGGGGGATGTTGAGACAACCGAAGGTGAAAATGATGTATTCATACTTCCGCCTGATAATGCGAATGCAGAACTGACAGACGAGGACTCTGGAGACGAAGATCAGGTCAATGTCAATAATCTACCTCCCAGCTTGCTCAGAGCGGACGCAGAGCTACGTCAACCCGCTACAGTTAGTTTGGACAACATTGGGGATCCGGACACGAATGATGAGCCCCTTCATAAAGTTTTAAAAAAATATAACTGGAGGAAACGGGATTACGAAGGCTCACTATCATTATGGCGACCTGATTACCACGTCCCTCAGGAAAAATCACCACTAGAATGGTTTTCTTTGTTTTTTTCGGAGGATGTTTTTGATTTATTGACCACTGAGACGAACAGGTACATAGGAAGAAAAAACCTTGCTGCTGATATAAAAATAGAAGAGATGAAGTGTATGATTGGTGTTCTGTTAGTAAGTGGCTATTCCTCGGTAAATAGAAGACGAATGTATTGGGAGAACTCGCCTGACGTGAAGAATGAGCTCATTGCTAGTGCTTTATCGAGAGACCGCTTTTCCTACATATTTTCAAATCTACATTGTATGGACAACCATCAGTTAGATTCTTCTGATAAATTTGCAAAAGTTCGGCCACTTATGAGCAAATTATCTGCCAAGTTTCTAGACCACTGTCCCCACAAAGAAAACCACAGTGTTGACGAAGCTATGGTGCCTTATTTTGGTCGACATGGATGTAAACAATTTATTCGTGGCAAACCCATACGGTATGGGTTCAAACTGTGGGT
Source organism: Trichoplusia ni (assembly GCF_003590095.1). Lineage (NCBI taxonomy): Eukaryota > Metazoa > Arthropoda > Insecta > Lepidoptera > Noctuidae > Trichoplusia > Trichoplusia ni. The sequence goes on from NC_039479.1 coordinate 1,895,212, forward strand.
AGGAGCTACTGCGGGGGGCTATATAGCTTGGTTTGAGCCTTACCAAGGGGCCACTACAATTTTGAACGCCAGATATGCTGAATTAGGCCTTGGGGCTAGTGTAGTTTTGACATATTCAGATAAACTAATGAAACTTGAGCTTGGATCCAGATATCACTTATATATTGATAATTTTTTTACCGGGTTACCGTTGGTTGAAGAGTTAACAAAAAGGAATATGGGTGTAACGGGCACTATAAGAGAAAATCGAACAGGAAAATGTCCTTTGATAGCTAATAAAGAAATGAAGAAGAAGGAAAGAGGAGAGTATGATTATCGTGTTAGTGACTCCATTATAATCTGTAAATGGCATGACAACAGCATTGTTACAGTTTGCTCAAATTCAACGGGGATATTACCGTGTCATAAGGCAGAGAGATACTCACAACAACTAAAAAAGAAAATTAGTGTATCTCAGCCTCACTTGATTCAGAAGTATAACCAAAATATGGGTGGTGTCGACTTATCTGATCAAAATATTTCGTCAGTCAGAACTAGCATCCGGGGAAAAAAGTGGTACATGCCCCTTATTTTGCATTGTCTTGACATGTCAGTGCAAAATGCCTGGCTACTTTATAGATACAATGGTGGCAAACAAGATTTATTGTATTTTAGACGTCGCATAGCTATATCCATAATTGAATCGAATAAGTCTCGAAGCAAGCCTGGACCTAGCCGACAATCATCTCTAACTATGGATTCCCGATTTGATGACAAGGGTCATTATATAATAAAACAGCCCGATAATAAAAGAACGAGATGTGGACATTGCCACCGACAAAGCCCAGCAAGATGCATCAAATGTAATGTTGGATTGCATGTTGAATGCTTTCTTGCTTACCACACAAAATGCTAATTTAGTGTATGTTTTTCTTGTATTTTTAATAAGTTTTCATTTGCTGCGGTTTTTTTTATTCTGATTACATTTTTAAATAACTATGAACAATAAACAACTTTTTTCTCATTTTTACGGTATTTTTCTTACTCCAAATCCTACTGTACCATATGTGGTACGGCTATTTCCCAGACCCCTTTTATTTCAGGATTTTAATTTTTTAGGTTTTCCTAATATTTAGACCCCTATCAACCTATATACTAAGAAAAAAACAAACATTTTAGAAAAAAATAGTTTCAGGACTAAATGGGTTAATACGAGCTAAATACCGCAATATCTTAAACCCTATTTTATAGTAATAGGGTTTATTTTTTCCGAGCATTAATGTAACTTTATTTAGGAAAACATTTTAAGGACTGGTTTGCCTGAATGACTTCGGTTTGGTAAAGATTTTTAATACTTGCTCAATATTAAGATAGAATGGTTTATTGGAAAGAGGTTTCATCGCGCTTTAATCCTTAGCTTTTGAATACATTTTTTTTATATACTGAACGAAGTTTTGCCAAGAATACAAGAATGGCAACTTTTCTTTCGTTTTTCTTAGCTTGCGTGTTTTTGTCTTCATCTTTGCCAAAAAGCTAGCTCGAATAATTCTAGTTGCCAATCGTTTTTTAAATAAAACGTTGGAACATCTCTTTATTAGTAAAAGCTGTTGCGAATTCTGACATTCCTTACATTGACTGTTGCAGTTGTCGAAGCGAGACAACGTACTTCAGGGTGTAGAGTTGCTTCTCACTTATGAAATTGCACCAGTTTTGCTTGAAGAAGTGACGGTAGATTTCTAAGTGTCGCGAATTTTTCGACGACGGCCATATGTTTATTTATGTGTAGAATCGATAAATTCATATTAAACTAAAGTTGAGAAGGTTATGCCAAAAATTTAATTATGTATGGGCTATAAACTTCTTAGTAATCGTAACTTTTATGTAGAGGAAAAACGCTATGAGGAAATGTCAAAAAAAATATTTAAAACTGTGCTCGAAATCCAGATACTTCCTTGCTTTTATATAGTTTTTAATTATCATATGTTACTAATATACTTCTTTTCTCGACACATAAAAAAATGTCGAAATCATGATTTTTTAAATAATGTTTGCTTTCGTCAAAACGCTAATTGCAAATCGACAAACTGCCGACCCAGTTTGGACATACATTGTCATCTAATTTGTACAGAACATTCTGATGACTGTTGATAATGATTCATGTATGTTAATAATAACGAAATAAACAGCTGAATGTATTAATATGCAATTGTGAGCTCATTGTGCAATCATCGAACAACGGCCGCCATGATGGGAACTGTTGTCTATTTAGGCTATTTGGAAGGCTGGTTCGAAATTCGAACATGTTGAGAATTCATAATGCGAAACTCACGAAAATTATAGATTATAAAAAAATAAGATGTATTACACTATTGGTTTTTGAAAGAGAAATTGAGCAAAAATACCTTATGATAAATAAGATTAATTTAAAATAATTTCTTATTTTTTTCGTAATTCCTAATTAAATTGAACGATATTTTATGATGTTTACCATCCTTACTTCCAATTTTATCTACAAATATACCAGCATTACCAGTATGGCTGTATATACACGCCAGAATGTGTCTGTTTATTCATCATTGTACTTAAAATAACGTAATAATTAATGATGGCCGGCTGTCAAACTGCGGGACCGGTGGGCGAATATCTGGCCATGTAACGACTTATGATTGATGCATTTTACAAGTATGTACTATTGAAAAGTATAATCAACGTTTTATAAACAAGAATGTGTAGATTTTTTGCGTTATAGGCTGCTTGAAATCAGGCTTTACTATGAATTCGTGGTAATAACGTCAGGACTCTTGTTATTTTTAATAAAAAACGAATAGTTTGAGTCAAGGTGTATATTAGCTGTGTATGTATATCTCAACGTTTTTCATATTCTAAATATCTGCCCTTATAGATTGCTAAACGACAGCAAGAAACTAAAAACTGGCTAATATTAAAAAAAGCAAAAGTACTTTGTGAAAAAGGAAAAGTTTTAAATCTTCTCAAGCTTTTTCTCTCTCGTCTTGCTAATATCTAATCAACTGCACATCAATATCTTATCAGCAGGTGACAGTCGCGTAAAATCAAATATCAGTCACTTAAAAGACGTAATTAATACAAAGTAATTCTTTGAAGCAGTTCGTTTGTTACAGCGTGCAACAATGAGCATTTTATTATTTTGTAAATAAGAACGAGAAAGCAATGACGCTACCGAGAAACATGACAAAGAAAATGTTGCGACACATTATATTCTTAAGAAACCTCGTTTGTAACTGACTTACAAAATAGTAGCACACACAAGACCTGAAAAAATGACTGAAACGTTTATATATGTTGGTATTATAATAAAATAATTAATGTAAAAATGAACTTGTTTCAATAGACATACATAGAGATGAATATTTGAATGAACGGATATTCAAGTGGGGTCACCACGCCAAACCCACAGTATGCGACGTGTCGGGTTCGATCCCCGCGTAAGGTAAGCATCTGTGTGATTCACGAACGGTAGTGTCTTTGTGAATGTGACTTGTATGTATGTTTAGTAGACCCCCTCGTCACAGGGATTAATACTTTGCTTAAAAAACTAGTTAATTTTCAAAAATACATATGTTTTAAGAAGAATAAGAATTGTTACCAGGTGATATAACCATGATTAACATATTTGAGAGGCCTTTTATATTTTTTTTCGAATAGACCATGTACTGTTTTTCTAGAGAAAGTTTTTTATTTGTATAAGCGACGAGACTTTATTTAAAATATGGTCAAAATTCACCGAAATCTGTTGTATAAGGCATAAAGGTTATAGAGAAACGACTCAAACTTACTTATTTATTAGCAGGGGAAAAACCACTAACACTACTTAGCTGCATCAGTTTAGCCTGTAAGACGACCCCAACTTGACCGGGAAAAAGGCTAGGATGAGGATGAAATGCCTCTTAATTTATAATACTCCAGTAATCCACTTATCTTAAAAATATACTTAAATAAATGCTTATTATCATGTTTAAACGGAAGATTAATCTTTTCTGTGTGACCACTATAAAATAGGAAAGATAAAAGGTAATAGATAAGTTAATAGAAATATAGACGTATAGTGTGAAGATATAAAATCTCATCTCTCTGATAAAACTCGGGTTATTGGAAATTTATAACTAGTTTCCCTATTTATGCACTATAAAACGTGAAAAGATGGCGCCAGACACTTAAATACCGTTAAACGTCCTTCATTTTGCATTTGTAGATTATTTTTTCTAGGAAATCACAATTTGATTTCTTGTTAAAGTAAAACGCTGAGGGATGGTGGATGGCCATTCTTGAGTACATGATTGTAAATAATTAAACCAAATATAACCTGGAATCTACATCTAAACAAAAAACATTCTTCTCCCTTTAAAGATTAATTAATAACCGTGTATGCTATCCGCGGATTATTCATGTAATCATCACGTGTTTCGCGGGATCGATGGACTAGTCTCTGTCCCAACTGGAGTTCGAAATCGCTGGACTATCGCTGCAGCTAATATTACAAAAAAAGTATATTATACTAACGTCGTTTTATGTAGTTTTTTTTATTAATTTGTTGACAGTTTCCACTAAACTGTTTTCAGTAACACGTTATTTAGGTACAATAGTAAAACTTTATAGCTATTTAGCAAAAATTCTTGGAAATCACAACCATTTACACAGAAACTCCAGCATAAGGGAAACAAGGCAATATCTACCATCGCAAAAAACAAAAAGATTTCTCTATCTATCTGTCCGTCTAAAATTACAACCACAAACACTTTTATCCTTGTCTGGGTCAAATACAGCCGGGGCAGGGCTCAATTATCATCACAAAGGGGTGAAAGGTTAGAGGTCGAACAATTAGCTCCAATCAGACGCCAGGAAGATAGAATTAAGTTATTATAGGAACTGACCTCGCTCATAAGCGGCCATTCTTTGCCTTCTCTGAACTTAGATAGCGAGTACAGAAACTCGGGTTCAATTAATTCTAACATAAAATTGTTAATTTCAAACAATAATTTCTCACTATCTAAGTAAACTAAGAAAAGCTTTGTATTTTCATATTCAAAAGAAATGATGGTTAACAACGAGTTTTTTTGGAAAAAAAAAACTCTTCAAAAAGGTTACCATTAAGTTTAAATATGTTTCGTTACAATAGGGACGAAGATCCATCAAGCATAGACAAGACTTTGTAATGTAGATCTGTATCATTTGTTATTGTCAATTATAATGATACGAGCTTGCTTGCCATTGTACACCTCACCACACGGGGTAACATGCAATAAAAATGAACCTTATTCCCTTGGAATAAAGATACAGGTCTTACTAAAGGTGTCTCTGTGTGGTGGACTGTGCTCACATTAATATATCGGCAATCACAAACGGCTTGTGACAACACTTAACTATGGATCGACGATGCTGGTTTTTTTGGACCCGAGTCTATTTACAGACGATTTTCGATTGAAGTTTGTATGAAACGCTTGCGTATTGAAGTAATGAATGTTTAGGGTACATCAATTTTGAATGGCGTCAGGTTTCATGTAATTTTCCTTTACTTAAATTTGCCTAACTTTAAAGGGCCGACTTTTAAGAAAGAAGGAAATTATTTTGTGGATAAAAACGAGATATTTTAAAAATAAGATACAAAACATTGAAATTATTGAAAATATCCGTATAACTCTGAACTCAGAATATATTTCAGTATCCTTTTAGAAAGAAATTAGTTATTTTTTTTATAAAAACGAGATTATTTATGATAATAAATTTGTATGATATAGGTAATTGGTAAAAAACATTGTAATTATTGAAAATATCCCGATGACTCTGTACTCAAAATACATGTCAGTATCCTGAAAAATCTTAAACATTCTTTGCGGGAGAAAAAAAATAATATCACAAGGGGCCAACTTTTTAATCTTGCCCAAAAAGTATTTATTTATTCTCTCCACACACTTGAGCACTGTTGACAAACATAACCTATTACCTAGATTCCAACAAAATAAGGTTGATACACTTCAAAATACTACCACTTTTATCTCGTTTCGCAATATCACTATCGACCGATAGGCGCGCATGGTTGACCCAAAACCATATCGCCAGATAAGCTAACTGTGTCAGAACTTTTGACTGTCGCTAATATTGACTCTTGATTTTATAAATGACGTTTTTCGCCTTAATTGCAAGGGTTGAACAAGTTATAATTTGTCGAACGAGTTACATTGGCGAATTGACGGAATCGATTAAACGTATCGATTTGACAAGACACTGTCACATCTCTCTCTCTCGTCAGTGCCGTATTATCCATAAGGCACTTTAGGCCAGTGCCTAGGGGCCCACTATGACCAGGGGCCCACCACCAAAGTAGCAATCTAAAAAAAAAGCTCGATAAATTTTTCACTGAATGAAAATAACTTGAACCAAGGGGGCTCCTACTCCTTTGTTGCCTCGGGGCCCTTGGACCCCTAGATCCGGCCCTGGTCACGATGAATAGAATCCTGATTCCTCGGTAAGTTTTGTGACTTGTCAAGGAGTCAATGTATTGCTAAGTTTAAGGAGAAGAGAGACGAGACGATATCTTATGGACCGATATAGCTGGACTATGTTCATGGATAATGTACATCTACAGTAGCTCTAAAAAAAATTGAAAATAAACATCGAGGTTAACAACGCTCAGTCCATTCATACATTTGTTAGGTGTTGTCAATTTTAACTTTCTTTTCCGGAATCCTCAAGGGTCGCTAGTCGGACTCGCAATCGATCTATTTCATTATTCCATCAATCAATTACTCATATCATTTTAAATTCAAAATTTCAAGCAGCCAGTGTAATTAGATACCCTAAGTAGGTATTGAACCTTGAGTCATCCAATCCAACATAACTAAGACCATTTATCTTCACATGAAAAACCTTGTTTCGAGAAACAATAAACAATTACTCGAACACCTCACAGTAGTTATCATTCGCGGGTCAGTGGTACCATTAGTGCTAGATAAAGGTCCCAACTGACTAATGCAATTATATATTCTAATGCCGTTAATCAGGTAGTAACGAAAGATTCATTTTTTTTTACAAAACGATTTCTCTTTTCCTAGCCTACTGTGTCCCACTGCTGGGCAAAGGCCTCCCCCAAATCCTTCTACGACTCTCTATTCTGGGCCTCATGGAACCAGCCTGGTTGGTAAGAGGTCGTCTCGCCGACAAAACGAAATGGTTAAATAAAAAATAACTTCTTTTGTGACGCCATTTTTCTTTATCTATTCGATGCAGATTGACTAAAACTGACAGTTGGATGACAAAATAAAAAAATAAATATTTTAAATTGTAAATACCCAATTATATCAAAACAAAGTTTGAATACAGCGGTAAATTGCGTTTTCTTGTTTTTAATTAATAAAAACCTTTTCCTAATGCCATGTCATGATACGTACTAATGTATAAACGCCTTTATCCAGAGTATGTTCAGAACGGACCGGAAACATGTTGGTTAGCACTTTATTCATCTCTACATTGTGTGATAAAATACCGTGTTATTACTTATTCATCGCTGTTTTTACCTTACAATAATTATGATATGTTAAAACTTTTGTTTAACAAAAGACGCTCTTTGTTCTTCGCTGGGACCCTTGACTTGTAGGCCGTGACTAGACGTCGGAAAAGGCTTTGAAAGAAGTGTAACAGTATGTTTTATTAATTGATGTGAAGTGCTCAAGTGATAAACTGGTGGAAAATCAGAGAAACTCTTAGCCTGAACTGGAACGCGAATGACTTCTTGCAATGAGCTTCTGAATAATTGGTGTAAGCACACACTATCTGTTGGGAATTCAGGATTCAGATTCATAAATGAAACTACTTTTAAAAATGATGTTGATCTTGCGAGCGTGTATAATGGAGTGAAAAAAGATAACAGGTTATGCATGTGACGATGCAACAAATATGAATTAATGTAATCTTAATATTTACTTAATACTAATGAGTGAGTCATTGCTACGATGTAAACATGAGGCGCTCGAACATGCCCCCGGGCGTTGAAAGCCTTCTTGCTTTCAACCAGACTCTGTAGTCACCGGCAATGGACATATCTTGGAGAAAGCCCTTCGGATGATACCATTTGAGGTCTTGACGTCAGCGACACGAGCTATTCCGTCGGTTCCCGGATGTATGGCCACGATCCTGCCCAATCTCCACTTTAGAGGCGGAAGATTTTCCTCCTTGATTACTACCAAGGTATCCAACTTCAAACTATCCTTACTGGAATGCCACTTGACGCGTTGCTGCAGTTCTGCGATGAACTCCTTACTCCATCTAGTCCAGAAGTGCTGGCGGAGTTGTTCAATCCGCTGGTAGCGAGTCAAGGTGGTAGTGGAGTGCTCTTCTAAATTCGGTTGAGGCAGGGAAGTGAGCGAGCGACCGATGAGGAAATGACCAGGAGTCAGCGGCGTGCAATCTGCTGGGTCTGATGATAATGGTGTAAGAGGGCGCGAATTCAATATAGCCTCTATTTGAACTAATGTGGTGTAAAGTTCCTCAAACGTTAAATTACAATTTCCCAGCACTCTATACAAATGATGCTTGACCGACTTGACACCCGCTTCCCATAGACCACCGAAGTGAGGGGCATAGGCAGGAATAAAATGAAAATTGATTCCCTCATTGGCCATACTTGTACTCAAAGAATCATGATTACATTTTAAGAACTTAGCAAGCTCATTATACGCACCAACAAATGAGGTACCATTATCCGAGTAGATATTTACGGGTTTTCCCCGTCTCGCGATAAATCTATATAAGGATAATAAATAACTATGGCTAGTCAGGTTACCCACAAGTTCCAAATGGATCGCCTTAGTGGTAAAACAAATAAAAAGCGCAATGTATACTTTTACAAGCCTACAACCACGACCTTTACGACTAGCACTCAATATAGGGCCAGCATAATCGACGCCCGTGCTTTCAAATGGAAAGCTCCCTGGAAGTAGGCGCTGCCGCGGTAAGTTACCCATCAATGGAGTAACAACCTTACCTTTCATTCGACGACATAGCACGCATTTGTGATAACAGGCCTTGGCTAAATTTCGACCTCCTATCGGCCAATAGGTTTCTCGTAATGACGCTAATAATAATTGAGGCCCGGCGTGCATTAATCGTTTGTGCTCAAAATCACATAATAATTTCGAAAAATGGTGAGTGGACTGTAACAATATAGGGTGCCGTTTATTATAATTAAAATCCGAATAATCAAGACGTCCGCCGACACGCATTATATCATCGTTGTCTAAATAAACGTTAAATTTTAATAGGACGCTCTTTTTAGGTAAATCTTGTTTAGACAAAAGTAAATTGTATTCGGTAAATGATTCACGCTGACTTTGTATAATCAAAACATTTAAAGCTTTGTTCAACTCGTCACTTGAGAGAAAGCTACCATTATATTGATGCCCTTTACATAATTTAAGAAATCGCAACACATAAGCCATGGAGCGTACAAGTCGGGAATAATTTGAAAAACGGCTAAAGTTAATTAATTGTTTATTTTTATTGTGGTCAACACTGACAGTTAAAATTACATCAGACCGAGTTTCCGGCAGTGAGGCAGGCTCTAAAGGTTTGACTAAAGATGGCCAATAGCATGAGTCTTGATGGAGAAAGTCGGGACCGGACCACCATAGGTCTAGACTCTGCAGATTACTAATATCCACACCACGAGATATTAGGTCTGCTGGGTTTTTGTCGGTTGGGACATGTCGCCAAGTGCAGTGACCTGCCTGCTCTAAAACTTCAGCGACGCGGTTGCGCACGAAGGGCTGACGCCTTGAAGGCAACATCTGCAACCATCCCAACACGATTGTGGAATCGGTCCAACAAAACACACGGCTAAACCTAACCCTTAGTGATTTCGATATCTTCTCGTATAGATGAGTACCGACTACAGCGCCACACAACTCCAATCTCGGAATCGTAGTTGGTTTGATAGGTGCCACTCTGCTCTTGGCCATGAGTAACCTGACCATACACTTGCCTTCATCGTTTGCACTACGAACATAGGCACAAGCGCCATAGGCACGTTCAGAGGCATCCGTGAAGATGTGTAGTTCTAATTGTGTGTATGACTCACAGACGACGATACGTGGAAAACGAAAGTCATTAATAAGTAGCAATTTTCTCACAATAGCTTGCCACGGTGCACTTAATTCTGGAGATAATGGCTCATCCCACGACAATTTATCAAGCCACATTCGCTGCAGTAACATTTTCATTGTGATCACTAAAGGTGACAACAAACCTAAAGGGTCAAAGATCTTTGCAATGACAGAAAGCAAATCACGCTTAGTGCTATTAGTGTGAGAGATGGTTGAGTCGACTAAGAACATCAGTTCATCTGAACTGGCATGCCACCCTAAACCTAATAGTTTGGTTGGCTCAGGAGAGCCAATATTCAAATCAAGCGATGACTCTGAAATATCAGACAACAATTGAGGTGCATTTGACTTCCATTTGCGAAGTACCATGCAAGCTGACGAAAGTGCCTTTGTGACTTCTTGGCGGATGTGGCTGACTGTATTTAAGTCATCCCCTCCAGTTAACAGGTCATCTACATAAAAGTCATGTTTGATGACATCAGCAATCTTGTCGTCCTTGCAATCAAGACCTAATTGATAAAGGCAGCGGGTGGCTAAAAACGGAGCACTAGCAGTGCCATAAGTCACCGTATTTAATTTATAAACTTGTACTTGTGATGAATTATCTCGCCACAAAATCTGCTGTAAGTGTCTATCAGATGGATGAACATCCACGCACCTGTACATCATCTGAACATCTCCCGATAAGACATACTTATACTGCCTAAACCGCAAAAGAATGGCCAGAAGGTCATCCTGAATTGTCGGACCGACCATTTGTATGTCATTGGATGAAATTCCAGACGATGTGGGACAACTTGCATTGAAAACAACGCGCAGTTTTGTGGTGGTACTCTGTTCCCGTAGTACACCATGATGTGGAATGTAGTAACCTGTTGGGTCAGTGTCTGATGGCTTGAATTGAGTCATATGTCCGAGCAACTCGTACTCGGACATAAATGCATCATACATTTTGCCTAAGTCAGGTTTCGTTTTTAATCTACGCTCTAACGAATGCAGACAATAAGTGGCCTTACGAAGTGAGTCTCCGAGTACAGAAGGGTCTTGCTTAAGAGGTATGCGTACACAAAAGCGACCATTAGCCAATCTAGTTGTATTTTTAACAAAATGATCCTCACAGCTTTTTTCCTCTGAGGAGTAATGAGAAACATTTGAATGTATCTCCTCTAGCTGCCAAAATTTAGTCAGTTCACTTCGTAAGTTGCTTAACTCGTCAGAATTAGTAGAACCTAATTTAGAAAAATGACACCTAATTCTATTTGCATTTAATGTGACGTGATTGCGGCTTATGGGTCCGGACACTATCCAGCCTAAACTGGTTTCAAATAATATGGGTTTACCATTACCTAAGTTTATTCGCTGCGACCCTAATAAGTCCCAGAAAGCATCAGCGCCAATTAATATGTCCACATCAGCAGGCTTGTAAAACTTAGGGTCAGCTAAACAAAGATTGGCGGGAATGTTTAAGTTAGTAATATTTAATTCACGACATGGCATTTCACTCGTTATTAATGGTAAAACAAAACAACAAAGTTCAGTGCTGAAACAGTTATTTAATGATGTCACGTTGATGCGACATATTTTACCTACGTGTGACGTCGCGTTGTTAATGCCAAATATTGACTTGTCTATTTTTTTAGTAGACAAGTTCAATTGTGAACATAATTTCTGTGTAATGAAACACGATGTGCTGCCGCAGTCAAGCACTGCGCGAACAATATGTTCACGACCATCACGATCATGTAACTTGACTAAAGCAGTTGACAATAACACGTCATTATGACTAATACCGCTAGATGTGATGTTTGCTGATAACGCAACATCGTTCGTTTTAGCGGCCGACATCGACGACAACAGCGGTGGGGACTGCAATGAGAGATTATCGCACGAATTATTACTATCCTGGCGCGTATTCGCAATATTATTAAATTCAGCTACATGTACTAGCGTATTGTGCCTGCGTTTACAAAGTTTGCAACCAGACTTTTTGCAATGATTGGCAAAATGACCGGGGCGAAAACAATTAAAACAAACCTTGTATATAGGCAATAATTTTAAACGAGCTTCATTGCTTAATGCTAAAAACTGCGGACAGTTGCCTAAGGTGTGGTCAGCTTTACATTTAGGACATACCTTAGAACTATCTAAATTAGAACCACTATTATTTTGAACCGAGACCATAGACTTGACCTTAGAATGTGACTTAATATTCATCTGAGAGTGAGACGAGTTATTGCGTGACAGCTCTAGAGTTTCTATTAGATCAGCGCGCGCACGCATGAAGGTGAGGAATGTATCAAAGGTAATCGATGTTTCCTTGTTTATACGACCCTTACACTCCTCCCATTCACGGAACGTTTTGCTGTCCAACTTACGAGTGATAATAAATATTAAAAGTGTGTCCCAGTACTTAACAGGTTCACCCAAAGTTTCTAAAGCACGTAAATTTTTATTTAACTGATCAATTAATCCCTTTAATACTGATGACGATTCTTTGGAAATTGGGTCAATGTTAAATATTGCTGACACATGATTATGTATTAACAACCTCTTGTTGTCAAATCGCTCACATAAAACTTTCCATGCCACATCATAATTACTGGCCGAAAACTCGATCGACTGTATAACAACAGCAGCGGAACCTTCCAAAGACGTACGTAAATAATGGAATTTATTTATTACATCAATGCTATCGTTAGAGTGGATAAGACTCGTAAAAGTATCATGGAACTCCAGCCAATTGCTATAGGAACCACTGAACTTAGGAAGCTGAATTGTGGGTAACTTGACAGGCTTATAATTGCTAGCACGAGTGGATTTGCCACTACTGACAGACTCATTATCTTTATTTAAACTAGACAACAAATTTTGAGCCCTAGAAAGTGATTTGTAGTATAAAGATTCAAACTCTGAACGTTCAGCTAATTGTAATTTAATATCATCGACGACGCACTCAAGTTTTAATTGTACCTCATCATATTGTTCGTACAATGATTCCATCTTGCCAACGCGCAGCTGTAGTTCGGTGACGTCGCAGCTACTCATCGATTTACATCTATCAAGGCCATCTAAATAGTTGACGAATGCAGTTAAACGCCCTTTGAAGCTGCCTCGCTTCTTTACAAGCTCCCTTTCCTCGGTCATATTGGGAATCGGGTGACTCAAACCTGTAATTTACAATAATAAGGCGAAAGCAAACTATATGTACTTAACTTTATATTTAATGTAAACTCGACGGTAATTAGAAACAAATACTTGCAATTTACTGAGAAGTGACTACGTGTGCCAATGTTATGCAACTCAACTAGATATTATTATCCAAACGACAAAGCGTAAAATATAATTACGTAATTCCTATCTTTAACCTATGCGTTATTTGATTGTTAACTTAGCTATCTCAAGTAACAAAGTTTTAATTAGGTACTCTAACACTCCACTAAATATTATATTGTAATACCAAGTACACAGGAACCTACAAATTCCTACCTACTGATTGTGAATTACTTGTCACACAAATTTTAATTTAACTTTTAATTTGCACACTGTTAATTAAATTGAAATAACGTAATAATAATTACTATACTTTTAACAATAACCAATAATAAGTATTAGTTTCAATTTAATTTCAGTACATTGACAAGAAAAACACTATTCACAATCGTAATGAAATTGCACATGGATAATCTAATAATTAACAATATAAAAACTTATAGGTACACTAACCTGAAGAATCCACTAATAACATGAATAAGAATACCTGATTAGAGTGTTGGGTTCCGAGATTATAATAATGCTAAAATTAACACCACATAGTTTTTGTGCTCCTTTCGCAAACTTCACAGCCAACAGTTGTTTCGGTTATTTAATTAAAAATCCTGGTTAAATATTCCTTAATTTTCTTCAATAAATAATATAAACTGATCTTCAGATAATCCGGTTCGTTAGGACCATGTTGGGAATTCAGGATTCAGATTCATAAATGAAACTACTTTTAAAAATGATGTTGATCTTGCGAGCGTGTATAATGGAGTGAAAAAAGATAACAGGTTATGCATGTGACGATGCAACAAATATGAATTAATGTAATCTTAATATTTACTTAATACTAATGAGTGAGTCATTGCTACGATGTAAACATGAGGCGCTCGAACACTATCCGTGAAGGAAGTACCTTTATAACTACAATACTGAATTTTAATAAGCTCATCGAACAAAAATTTTCTATTATGTCTTTTTACTAATTGATTAGACTCTTTGTTTGATTAAAACATCTTAATCGTTATGAAAAAAAAAACCTATTGCATCCAAAACATGAAACCCAAACAAGAACAAAATAATAATAATTGCTAATATATTTAAACAAAACGATGAAAAAGAACAAGGGAAGATCAATTTAGTAAATTCGACGCAAAACCAATCAAAACTATAAATAAGCTCGGGGCGACGAGGGCTAATCGTAGCAAAGCTCACGTACCGCCCAATCATGTGTAATTTAATACCACTTTGTACCAATAATAAAACAAATTACTATTGTAACGGCCCTACGAAACACTCCATAATAACCAAGTATATTTCGGTCATTTTATGATTTTTATTTAATTCTACCAGTATTCTTTTACCCTTTTTCACGATGGCAACACTTAATCTTTTGTCAATGTGACGTCATCGTTAAACATTGTATAATCTCTGCCCATGAAACCTTTTCCTGAAGAAAGAACAGAGCCAATTTAAAATATCGAACGAAAATCATAAATTCTTTTTAATCGTAAAGTTATTGATTTCTGACTTTAAGACGTTTTTAAAGGAGAAAAATGCACGCTTACAAAAACATGAAAAAGGCCTGTGAGTTGCACCAATACTTATTATAGTACCCTTTGGTAAAAACAGTTTAATATGCAAAAACTGAAAAACATCAGTAAATCAATCAAAAGCAACGTCGTAACAGGCATCAGTTTAGTGTTGCCATAAACAACAAGGTATGAATGTACTAATTTAACAATAACCGTATAACGCGACTGCGGGTGGGAGGTAGGGGATTGCCAGCCTTGGCCCCCGCCCGCCGAACTCCCCAACTTGGCGCGGTAAGCTTTAAAACTTGATGACCCCCTCGTGGGTGTCGCTCTTTAGAATTCAACAGATTTTTAATAGATCCACACCGCTTCAGACTTCGTGCAAGGCTCACGTTTAGGGCCTTGTTGTAACATTGTTGGATCTGCTGATTCTGATTGTATTTCTATTTTAGAAATTGATTTTTGTGTTACTCCAAGTATCGACTAGTGAGCGAGCCTCCCGTGGCCCTTTTCGGAATATGAATACATAATTTATATCGTGATACATCCCTGCACGAACTAATAGCTCAGGTAAAGAGCATATCGTGGTCCAAAGGGGAAGAATCACAAAGGAAAAACATAAATAATTAATAAGGAGAAAGTCCCCGGCCTCCTTTCGCATTAATAATCTCCGTTTAATAATGATAGGTACGAAATCTTATTTGGTGAAATTGGCTCCTTGCCCGCAACAAAAACGGCTAGAACGAACTTTTACATAATTTACTTTTGGCATAAAACCTACGAAATTATTCATTCGCCGTTCGGAAACCAATATCGGGTCCGGCTGTTGGCTGAATTCGAAATTCGAAATAGGCTTCGCAAATTTGTGTTGTGTAAAAAAATCGTAGAGATTTGGCAGTTGGCAGGGTGTACCTGGCAAGTACGGCGGTCGTTGGCACTTGGCAGCGCCCTTAATGCGCCTGCCAATGCACTGGCCAGCCAGAGATTTGGCAAGCTTACATATTTCGACACCTTGTAGGAAAGGATTTAATGTTGTTTCCTTTGGCATGATGTAGGCAGCATCAAAGTGAACCATCGGCCGGAGACTTGCAAAGCCCTGCGTCGCTCACAAATACTTCTGCGGTTTATTATGTTGTTTAGAACGCGGCGCGGTAAATCATTTTGGTGAATCAAATTCTGGGTTGAGCTTTCAAGTAAAATGTATCTCCATATACATTTATTGATGTTACGTTTTCCTAGAGGAAGAGCAGAAAATATGTGTTGTTTTATTGGTTATTGGTTATTATTTATTTCCTTAAGTGCAAAAAAATATATTCTGTAACAAGCAAGGAAAATGGGTAGCGAAAAAAAGTAGGATCAGCACGAAAATTGATGGATTCCTCTGTCATACAGCGCACAATTAGGACTCCCATAATAACTCGAGGCGCCTTTCAAAACGATCTCAACTAAAACCAATTAAAATAGAATTAGTGATAACACAAAAAAGCCTAAGAATTTCAACTCTAATTAACTGAAACTTTACAAAAAAAATCGTATAAAAACGTCTCGCGTGTCATTAGACCCCTGCGTCCCTGTGGTGTAATATTACCGGGACTTTCGACAGTATTTGAACCCTATTGTCTGTGCAATATGGTTTCTATTTGACTGTTGGACGTCCACAAGTAAATATGCTTTTACCCCCTCGGAGAGTGCCTTTTTTTCTACGATTTTTTCGTCGTTCTGTACCTGCAGGCCCAACAAAAAGTGTTCCCGACGACGCCAGATGCCTGCACTTGTACCAACACATGCATGTGTCCCATTGTGCAAATCTCACAGAAATGGGTTGAGGAGAAACATTCTGTATACTCGTGTTTCCAGACGGCGGATGGCTCAAATGTATTTGCTTTAAAAATAGTGCTTACAATGCTATGATTGAGATTTTGGCGACGGCGCGCTAATAAATTTTAGTAAAATGTACAAGATTTGTATGTAATCATTGCTTCATGCCAGGACGTGGAAGCTTTTGTATTTACATAAACATGAAAGAGTTATTCATCAAATAGATTTATTTTCGGTAATCGCTTATATTTCATACAACTTTTAGGAACCGATCAATCGTAATATTTTATTTTTTCCCTGTTTTGTTCCACGATGGATAAAGCCTCGACAAACGGTAACGTTTTACACACAAAATCCTTATCAAAAACCCTTCTTGCCATACGTATACCTTTAACATTAATCAAAAAATTGTACCTTCACAGGGCCACTTAAACCGCAAGCCGATTCTGGCATTCTGACCACAATACAACCTCGCAAACTTATCCTTTCAGGCGTGCAACGCAAATTGGTACTTACTACAACAAGATAAGATTCACACGACATGCACGTACAAATTGGTCCTCTTAACCCGTTGAGCGAGTTCGGGCTATTGTTTTGAACGTATTTTTTACTTCGTTTTACTTCCCAAGCCCACCCGGATGCAATCAATAGATTAGATTTGATCTGAGATTAACGCGTGGAAGGATTGTAGATAGGGACGTGGTCTTGGTGCGAGAGAAACATGGAAACTGTTTTAGAGTCGATATAAGCATCATTTGAGGTGTGGAGTATATTGGGCAATGTACAAGTTATCATATCACGTATCGGATTGTCACGAGGTTTATAGCTGCTATCTTTAGGTGTAGTATAGTTATATTCCTGTATAAAAAAACTGTTCAAATGCAACTAAAACAGACTGACAAATGTTTAAATGTATTTTCTTAGTATATTCTTTAACTGTCACGTTTATTTGTAGAAATCACAATTTATTCTTAATATTACTGAATTTTTTATTCAGTTAAATATAGTTACTACAATAAGAGTTTACAACTCAAGTTCTTACAAACCGTGTAAAACAAATACAACCAAAATAAACAAATCGCAGGTAACGTCATAAAGTCCGCCATTTTTGACTTGGCCACCATTTTGATTTGTCTTTGGCGGTCCTTTTTTAATTTGAAACTTTATAAACATGTCAATATAACTTATTGTTTTTAAAGAATTATTTGAGCACAAGAGCGTTGACCTGTTAATTACGCATTTACTTTTTTGCGATTAGATATATTTATATTTGTGGCATAATTCAGTAATATTTAGATCACTGTAAATTTCGCGCAATTTCACTTTTCATGCAGATATGCAGCTAATATTTTTGACAGGTTAGCTAACAAGCAAACAACGTCAACAATGATAATAACATGAAATAAGCGTTTTAATTCTATTCTAGCACTTATTCAAAAAAACAAAATAAACGATATTTTTTTCTAGTCTTTATACAATACCTTACATGACACAATTCAAAATGTGCTAAAATACAAATTGTTCATGAGTACGTTAACCTCTTTATTGAGTCATTGTTTAAGAACATGTAATTTTCGCCCACCACTTTTTGTAGTACTTAATTCTCGCTTTTTATTATACTTTAAAAGGTATTTTCATAATATCAGATATGACGCGGTATAACTGAAGTGGTTTATTGCGATCATTTTTTTAATTTTTATTATGTTAGTCTGAGTTACTTAATTGCAGAGAACAGTTTGGCTCCTGTAATTCTTTTTGAAATCTGTATTCGCAGTAAAAATGATATGGAAACATAAATAGCGTTAAGTACGGGAAAAATACAAAAGTAAAATACTATAAAAGAAGCTTACAACAAAAATAAAAATTTATAAAAATATATTTAAGGTTTTCTTACAGGGTATGTATACGAATTAAGACAGAGTTTAAATTCAAAAATCTCATCTCTGGAAATGAGAACACAACATTTGAGCAGTTATTGTGTTTATTAAAATATTTTTTTCTTGAACCAGTCGAGAGTTCTCGAAGGAGTATGGTAACTAACATCGTGAACAGAAAATTTTATGTTTAGAATAAGTATAAATAAAAGTCTTAGAAAGAAACGGCTTACTACGTAAATATAAACACACAACACAATTTATGGCAACATTATTAAAACTCGCATTTAAAACCAACAGGGTTGCCATATACGGGCAACATGGCGGAAATGCGTTGTGAATTATATTTCAATTAAATTATTCTACTTATAACACGGTTAGCACGAAATAGGAAACAACAAGATTATTTAAATGAATTTGTACTTAATTGAGTGAATCATGGCCATATTAAACACTTACCTGAATAATGCAGAAATCAATCAAGCTTGCAATCTCAGTTGTGTATAATATGTATTTATTTAATGGGTACCAACAACCATTACTAGTACATTGCTTATTATGCGCAATCATTGCTATAAGTTGCAATCGTGCTTGTCATAAACTATAAATACTTCTCTTTAGTTTATAATAATTTTTGTCATCGTAAGTACGTATATTTTTTTCTGAGCATGTGTAAGGGTATTCGAAAATCAATAGAATCGCTTAATTAGTGGGAGTTTGTGTAAGAATAATTTTGCAAAACGATTATAATTATCATAGCATCTCTCATCAGAAACACAGCCTCAGTAATAGGCCTTAAAGAAATTAATCGCAAAATATCTTTGGCAAGGACTTTTGCACGGAAAACCGAGTGGTTAACACACTCACTACTCGTCGCGGTTTCATCCCCGCATAGAACAAGCATTTGTGTGATTCACGAATACATTTTCTGAGTCTATACCTATGTCTTGTGCGTGTGACTTGTATGTTTGTGTAACCCCCTGCGACACATGAATGTAATACCAGAGTGCGGGAGTCGTTTTGTGTTTAAAAAGCGTGTCTTATGTTTGACTTTGCTTATCCAGTATATTTTTGTATAATTTTTTATTATACATGCTAACTAAGTCAAGTTTCTATCACTGATATTTTTACTTATCTGCTTGTCTTCAACTTCGTAAGAAACATATAGTAGCTATACTGTCTAGCCATTACAATTAAAACAGCAATAACTTTTCAATCATAAAAATATAAGATGAAATAATTAAACGTTTTCTATAAACCGTTATTTTTGTATATGGAAATTAAAAAATATTTGACAGCTGTCATGTCAATTAAACATGTCGCGTGTATAATTATAAATTCTCTTTTATTGAGTTATTAAAAAAATATTTATAAGATCGTTTATACGCTTGATAACAAGCAGTCAGTTTTATCCGCTGCAAAATACAGAAGATATAGTTTTCTCCCGTATTTGAATACAAGTAAGTTGCACCTAAAACAATTAAAGCTCAGTTTCGAATACAAATCCACATAAAAATCATCACTGAACGTCGTAAAGTAATAATTGTAGTAAGTGTAAGCGTGACAGAGTATGACACGGTGTAGAGCGACGACTCTTTCCCACACCTACAAAACTAAAACTTTAAAATGTGGTAGAAGGCTCTTTAAACCGTACCTATTCCTCAAATATCAATGACAAATTCTCTACGGCACGTGTACTTACAAGAAGCCAATAACAGAAAGCCGGTAGAAATTAAATTAGACCAAGTTTTGCCCTCAGAGCCTCAGATTAAGGTTGATTAGTTACTGGGGCCCTTACATAGGCTTAAGGCATAGGGAATGGCTTACCCTATGGGGACGCGACGTTTGATTAAATAGAAGTCATCTAAGTTTAAGGGTTCAATTATATTCCATTTTTGATACCGTTCCTACTGTGTAGTAAGAAATATTTGCTGTTTGAGCCAGTTTTGAGGTGACCAATTAATCTTGGTCTGTGTTTATTTATAATTTGTATGTATGTCTATTTCAGTGTCACTGGTTCCATTTGCCCTGAACCTGACTAGATTTTTTTAAGAAACTTATTAAAACAGTTGCATTATTGAATAGTCAAGTTTGTATTAAATCATCATCTGTAGTACTCATACATCGTCTTAGAACTAATCAAAACAATGTCACATTAAAAACTTATACTATAAAATTTTACGATCCCAAGCAAGCATAAGTTAGTCAAACAAAAACTGTTTTGCAACCTTCTTGCAAGCGGGAATCGAACCGGCTGCGGTCCGGAAATGCCGGCGACATGCCGACGTGGGTCGATGACTGAACCATTGTATCGGAGTCATACTTGGGACAGGACAAATCAGTCTTTTATGAGATGGTGATGATTTAAACATAATTATATTCTTTGCTACTGGAGTAACTAAACAAGAAAATACATTTGGTTTACTCAAAGGTAAAAGTTAAAATAATAAAGGCCTACAACCTGTCAGTCAGACTGTTGCAGTTACGGAAGCGAGACAACGCACTACGCTTTGTAGAGCGGCGTCTTTTTCTTACAAATGCAAAACTCTTACTTTCAGAGGTATAAGCCCCACGGTCGATACTAAAACTACCATAATGCCATTTTATTTTCTCACTGACAACTTTTGCATCCTGTTCAGCGTTGAAGAACAAAAGGCTGTATATTCGTTTATATTTCTACTGACGGATGGTAGGAATCGTAAATGGCACTAAATGGTACCACCGGGGATGATTGGTAGGTAGCGGGGAGATTTTAGTGCGTTAAGGGAGAATGTCGAAATTTTCGAAGAAGCTTAATTTGAAGAATACATACTGACATAGCTACATTTCTTCTGGTTTTCCCTTGTTAAATGGTAATTAAGAATTTGGTTTTATTTAAAAAAAATGTGTATGTATTTGATGACACCTTTAAATTTATTACATTTAAAAAAAATCTTCACTAAAGAATTGAATGGTCGTGTCGCGGGGGGTTTCACAAACATTCAAGTTACATACAGAAAGTTTGTTGAAAATTTTCAAATAATTAATTATTTTGAATATGCGATAATTCAGACCCGGGATCAAATAAGCTTTTTGAATGAATTCTCTCACATTCAATATCTTGATTAATTATCACGCGCCTTATTCTGTTCTTAAAAAAAGAAACTCTTAAATAATTTTCGTATGTATTTACATCCTTAAATCTTATAACCATATACCATCTTTATTAGTATACTTCGAACTTTAAAAAATAGTTTTCGAGCCTTCCTCCACCATGTTAGTCCAGTTAATAGGGTACGTCAGATCCCCTCGACGTCACGGCAACCCGTTACTCTCCATTACCCCTGACATGCACGGGATGATTGCACTATCCCGGGGTATTTAGGACCCGGTACTATGCTAAATACCCTTGGACTTTTAGTTAGCCTTTTATAGGCGAACGTCGCTTAGTTAAAAATAATATTAAAGCTGAGACTTTTGTCTGACTTTGCAGGAATGGCAAAAAAATGTTTGTGAAGTAAATTAAAAGCCCATACTTCATCATAGATTGCTCTATTAATATTGTCAGACTAATTACATTAAGCTACGTCAAAATTACTTGAAGTTCAACTTTAATTGCCACCACAACTAAGAAGGCTTATATCCAAGACCATATTTTTTTTGTTACAGTTTTCTGTAAGTACGTAAGCACCCTTAATAGAGAGTCAAGCCATTCATCTTTCTAAATCGAGCAAATTCGACACACACTGTACACTGCGAGCTTATTGTGAACCCCTGTACCACGGTTTAGCACCGATATTGGAAGGTGTCGATAAATAAGCCAATGCTTTGACCAGAAGCATAATATATTATGATACGTTTTTTCATACGTTCATGATAATAGATATTAAAACAGAATTCCGATGTTACGGGCAAAATCAGGATTTAAACGATTAATGTTACATCACTAAAATCGGTAAGGTAGCATGCTACCAAAAAATTATTAATATTTTAATTTCATAATTCAAAACGAGAAAGATGCTTTTAAAAACCTTTATGGTAACGCATAATATTTCGCCAGTATTAATAATTCCATTTTACACGCTGATTTTTTAGTCGTCTTACAAAAGTATCCCAGTTCATGTATCCGACGTAAAATACCCCTAGGCGCGATTATTATTTTTTTATCATCAACTAAGATAATAAGTACGAAAAAAATTAAACAAGAGAAATCTGAAATATACTCTTAAAAATGATAAAAACGCCGACGCCCTCCCTCACCATTTTTACAAGGCTTTTTATCATGAACGTGTTCTAGTCAATGGATACATGAACTGGGCTGCTTTTGTAAGACGACTAAAAAATCACGGTGTATATTGAAAAGTCTTTCAAAGTACGAATCTAAGTATAGAGCTGATATTTTCGTGCGCGTAATATTGACTTTTCGTACACTATCGCGATAAAATCTCGCAAGATACAAGCACCTTAGTACTAGCTAATATCCCAGTGGGGTTGGGGGGCAATCCCGCCCACACGACATATTGGAATGCCCACCGCTGAGTACAAGTTTGTCTGATTAAAATTACTTTTCCGACACATTTATCTGAGGATCGGACTATTTCGCCGCAGTACCGACGATATTGGCGTTATTCACGCTTTATAACGGGTTTCGGGGTGGGTGGACTATTTCGTGGAATTACTGTCGGTTGAAAAAAGTTCTTTCGATAGCCTTTACCTCTTCATATTCGGGTAAATATATAGTATCTTATAGACTTCACAAAAATCTTATTCTCAAACAATATTCATGACAAAAAAACTCAACACAATTTATCTTTTTAATAGACACAATTTAATCGTAAGCACAGGCATCTGTGTTATTATGCCACATCCTTACCGCATCGATCTCCCATCTTCATATAAGTGTATTAATCTAAGAGCCCCATGGCCCCATATTTAAGTGGCCCACTTCCCATAGAAACTCGAGTGGTTCGGGAGCAGGAGCGCCGGCCTGCTGTTATTAGGCCCACGTGTAAGCTGTTGGGAATACTTCAAAATGTTCAGCCAAACCAATTAACTGACTTCAATTCAAGGATAATTGTATTTTTATTTGATTTATACGGTTACAGAAAGCTAGCTGCTATTACCATAATGAATATTGTAAAAGCAACTTTTTAAAACAGTCGCAAAACTTCCGAATTCCAAATTCGATATTGCTCCAAGGCGTGCGGACAATAACCCCATCTCAAAATAATTCAAATTCCAAATTTAAACACTGAGTTCCCCGCGCTCGCGTCCATTGTTTTTAAATTTCATATTTTATGCAACAGAACAGATGCGTCACGATCTTACGCCATAAACGGAACGCACCCCGCTGATGGCCGATATAAATTGAGCGCCCCTGCCCCCCTCACGTCTTTATAAGTAAACGCCGCAGGGGAATCGGTGTAGAATGTCAGAGGTCTGGCCTAAATGGCAGAGCTAGGCCGAGGGGGCCACACATTGGCGCCATTGGCACTTGATATCGATCTTTGTTCGAGCTCCCCCGCGTCTTAAGCCGTGCTCTCTGAATTAGGGCCAGAAATTTATGTTACTGGCTTACAGCAGAGGGATTGATACAGTTTGTTACAGTAAACCGGCTTAAACTTTGACAGAGACTAATTTTCTGAATCGCTAAAATTGAATTTTACGGCGCGTTCCTTGAAACGGGTTATTCTGCAAACTATTGTTTCGATCGAGGTCGTATAGGTGAGCGGCTTAAGTTGCTTCAAACATAATATTATGGTTATGTATACAACATTCCAATTTACGATGAGACTATTCAGAAGAACTTTATTCTAAGAGGTGTAATAAATAAATGCAACTTCTAAAGGAACAAGGTGTAAGTACCAAGCTGCAAGGTAATGCTAAAAGCAGTAATGTGCTAAGATACGCTTGGTTCAGCACAAACATGATATAATGCCATGACAACATTGCCTGACGAGTTAAATGAGAACAATCTTATCTTCTGTACATTTATTTATCTGAGTACTGAATACATAAGCATGAGCTCGCACTGCTCCGCCCCCTCACGTTCGTTCGTGATGATACATAAAACCTGTCCGCGACATTACTAAAGTCGGTTCTAACAAAGCAAAGAAATAAAACGTTCTCAATAACAATGCAGATTAATGAAAACAATGTTAGACACGAACGAATTTTTGTGACGGCGGCCGTTTGGCGTCGCGCGTCGGGCCGCTGCCGCTGCAAGCAGTCCCCCGCAGACAATACCAAGTTATCGCTCCGACTAAACAAGTTTTCGAGTGGGGATGCCGCCGCTTATCTGTTCGGGCACATGTGAGCCCGTGCCTTGGGGCCTTTAAACTAATACCACCATAAAAAGGCCCCCTTACCCCCCGCCAGGCATCATAAAAGAGGCCATAGAAGGAAATGGGCGTGTAAACTGGCAGGCCAGGCTATGCTGGTCGTTCGTATAAAAGCTTTTGCCCGATTACTTGGTTGGCTGGCTCGCGTGCGTTCTATTTTCAAACGTGATAATGATAACCGGATAGTTGGGACGTTGCGAGTATAACGCAGTTCGGTGTTTGAATGTGGAACAAAAAGTATTCTTTGTTTCGAGGCGAGGCGAAGGTATTTACGATGAACAACCCTCTCGGCTGCTGAGATTTTTTATTTTTCTGTGCAGATTAACTGAAATTAAACTTTATATCATGCGAGCTGTCAGAAGTTTGCGAAACAATTTTATTTTACTTTTATGATATCCGCAATCTCGGTTAAATTATAAAGCTTGCTCGCCGAACTGGATTAAAAGCGTTTAAATAAGAACTCGTTTCCGAATACGCAACTATGTACTCCACAGTAAGCATGAACGAATCCATACGTTATACTATACGTAATTTTGGGAATACGAAAATAACTATTATGATGAATAATTGAGTAAAAACAAACAAAGTAGATAGGGCGAGCGTTTCTATTTACTTGGCTGTTTAAAGCTGGGCTGTGCGTCCCACAAAAACAAACGTAACCATAGCGTGCACCCTTGTTTGCCGTGCAGATTACTGGGCCCAGAATGCGGGTGACCACAAGACACGCTGTTACTGAATACTCCGGACAAAGTGCAAAGGAAATTGTAAAAACGAACACTTCGTAACAAAAGCCTTTAAAAAAAAAAGAAAAAGAAATTGACGAATTGAAATTCGTTCCATAATAAAAAGGTTATATTTAATTAAAAAAGAAAACATCATTAATGTTGTGCTGTCGAAAAAATTTCGCCAATGTTTTATAAAAATGTCGCGCAGAGTACTAGATGTGAGTCACAAACAAGTTTCCACCAAAAAGGCAAAAATACCTAGGCGTTGTCTGGCAGACCATAAGTCCTGATTAAGTGTAATGGGGGAATGGCCATGTTACGGGAGGGGAGGGGATACTGCCCCCCGGGGAGGGGACCATTAGATGGTCATCACCGTCCAGGTAAACCCCGGTACTACGCAAACTCACTTTGGTATCCCGAAACCGCATAATAGCAAATTGGGTGACATTACCA
This sequence comes from Trichoplusia ni, assembly GCF_003590095.1. Taxonomy (NCBI): domain Eukaryota; kingdom Metazoa; phylum Arthropoda; class Insecta; order Lepidoptera; family Noctuidae; genus Trichoplusia; species Trichoplusia ni. Next base: position 1,921,304 of record NC_039479.1, read on the forward strand.
AAAGCCGTTAAACTGATTATGTTTTTAAATTCGGCTGTTCCATGGTTTCCGAAATTGTTTTAAAAATGGAGTAGAACGTATTTTTTAAAATACTTTATTCTTTTATCGAAATTTCCTTTTTTTTTAGCATTCAGCATTCAGTCCTATTTTTTTTGCTACTGATAAAAAGCTGTGTGGAAGAATTATTAAATACTTTTGCCAACTTGGCAACAAAATTCTACTTAAATCAGATTCCATAAACTATTTGTATTAGTAACACAAATACTTGATCACCGATCTTTGTAACAAAAACTGTCCATTATTCCTCAGGTAGAGGCCACTGAGCATTTTTTACTATCCCTACGAAGCCGTAGGTACGGGATTCTTGCAACAGACAAACGTACGGCCATACTTTATCTATGGTACGTAAAATTTTGTACGGAACCCGTACAGACGATTTATATGCGCTGTGTCGTATAAAATATGACTACGTTTTTACGATACACCGTTATTGATTGAGCTGGCTGTTTTATTCTATTTTTGAAATTTACTTTTTTTGGATTTATGCCAGTACTGGGTAATGTTTAGAAAAGGTTGTATTTTATGTTTAATGAGACTACATTTTGTCTGTTTTAGTATTAAGTAGGTATATGGATTATTTTAGATCAAAGTATTTGTGGTTATGTTTCTCCTACTTAATCCTTTGTGATTTTACTAAAGACAACACGTTTATAGGAAACAAAACTGTATGGTAAATTATCCACGAATATGCAAACGCAAAAAAAAATCCTTAATTAAATCACCTGGCCACACAATCAAAACGGGAAAAATCCTAACAAACATTGAGTGCTCGAATTCAATCCAGTTCTCTAGTTGAATTTTAAGCCCGGGACCGTGTCGGGGCATAATGCCTCGCCCGTGGATCGGCATACGCTAATCCTCGAACGGGTTCGAGTCCCCGGCAAGCACGTACGTACTATTTAGTTAGAAACCGTCCTTCAACGGTCACGTATCTCTGTTTGTTCTACGGATTCTATTAATTGAGCGCCTTTATCGCTATCCATCGCTTCGCTTGAAGAGCGCGCACGTTTTATGTTAGGGATGTTTCTTTTTTGTTTTTATAAGAATAATGTAAGAATTTAATAGTAGATTATGTAGATTAAGTTTAAATATGAATACGGAAACCATTTTTATTGCATATAAGTGCAGCATACCAGTCGTTATTTATGCAGGATAACGGCAAAGGTTTTACGTTCATTGCTGCGTGCACGCAAGTCATGACACTCGTATGCTAATAGACCGTCAATGTAACTTAAAGTAGAGAGCTCGCTAAAGAGATTTATTTCGAATGCTCCCTTTAGTTTTTGTCCCCAATAGGCTTCTGCAGTGATCCAAAATTCACAGATTAAAAACCACCCTTCTTTACATCTGTTATAATTTAAAATAAACTGCGCGAATCGAATCGGCCAACTACACTGTACCCTCGCAAGCGGTGCACTTACGAAACGCAGATTTCAATGTTTTACGACACGACCAATTTTTCGAGAACTCCCTTGCCTCCCCGAGCTCGCACTCCAGAGGGCCATTGAGGGGGAGTGGTGGGTGACGCGGGGATCATAGCATAATGGTCATGTTTTATACCACGGCCCCCCACATTAAGGCGCGGGCCGCGTATAAAACGCGTAATAGAATTTCAGTGACGACTGCCACCCTTGATAGCGCTTCACTTTACCGGGCATGTAACGATGTTAGCGCCGCGCATGCGCACAGCACACAACACTTATGTCAAAGCACAAGACGTGACAATGGCAACATTGTGACAAGGATTATAATCTTGTCGCGCTCCCAAGGAATACTCGGAGCCAACATATTGCTGCTTTCTAGCGGTAATATTCGCGAGAGAATTAATTTCGCCAGATTAATGACGAAATTAAACTTAATTCCTCCTTAGCCTTAATCAAAATTTTGCATAATTACACTCTTTAACCATAACATCACTACAATTTGTATAATTACGAGATGACATAAAAGAAAATAAGATCCGCTCGTGTACCTAATTGGAATTTTATGTTAATCTATTTTTGTACAAGCAGACTAGAGTTTCGCACCCCTATTCGATTAAAGCTTACTACCCGCACATTTCCCAAGAAACATCCACAAACAAGTGAGTACACAACTACACAAGATGACCGTTCCCGCCAATCAGCGCATAGGAAGTTTTCCCAGCAGAGGCGTTATGTCCAAACCACCAATGGGGGAGGTTGGCGCCCTCATTGTTATCCAATTACGGCCTCCCGCCTGATAATACGCCGCGAATTCAAATTAGGATCGGGGAGAGCGGTCGCCGACCCCGCGCTGATCAATCGGTGACCGCGCCCGGCATCGATATGTGGACTCGATCGTCGCACGCGATACTTAATCGTTTCCCGCGAGCGATTTTTGTAAATCGAACATTCGAACGCCGTTTTGATTGGGATGTGATTTGTGAGAGCCGGCTGCGTAATGGCTGCGGATTTTTTATTTGCAGAAAGTTTGGCAAAGGAAATACGCTACCGGTTCTTGCCGTATTTTATAGGCAGTTTCAATTTTATCTATTTTAGCATTCGGTATAACGATTTAGTATATATATATACAATTTTAAAGCAACGAATTTTTAAAAAACGTAGATTGGTTTCAAAGCGAAGATGCTACTTGACTCCTTAGATTGGATCAAATCGTTAGCACATATTACCAAACCTATTAAATTAATTAACAAAATTGTTTTTGAAATACCAAGTCTTATTAAAGTGCAATTAAAATCCCTTTGTATAATTAAGCAATAATTTCGATACATCTGTGGGAGCCTGTATGGGGAACACGTTTGCTTCATACAAATCGGACAATAAACGTGTCTTACGAGAAACTGTTACTCGAGGCATCATGATCTCTCCATTTTTGGCAACACTTCGGGAAGACGTACAGGTTTTTCGATACAAGTAAGCATGGGAAAGAAGGAAGTTAAGAAAAAGCGATATTCTCTTAATGCATGCTTTGTCGATAGCGTTTGTAGTACCCAGTGATAGAAAAATAAATATCTTACTTCGAGTTTCTACGAAATGTTAAATATATACAACTAAAAACCTATGAAAATGAATCAATGTTTTATCGATAAGAAACAATAACCATCAGAATTTTGTTCAATCGATTGTTTTACTCGATTGATAGGATATTTTTTCTTAAAAAAAAAAACACAAACGTAAAGAAAATTCAATTCACAGTTAATGATCTGATATTTTTTATATCGAGTCCTGACCGCGGTATCGATACAGTGATACGTCCGGGGACGTGTAACGGCACGGGGACGTTTCTCACGCCGCGCCGCCATGCTAGCCAGTTGCGGTTTTTGTCGCCTCACTACTGTCACTACCCGGTATTCGATTCAGTATTTGAAATTCTGAAATTATTTTTTCTATTTTATATTTCTTATTGCTGTCTGTTCTGTGTCCAGCCTAACGTGTTTACGAAGTATTTTTCAGGATGAAATATCTAGCTCTTGGAGTTAAAAAAATAAATTCACCTTTTAAAAGTAAAAAGAACATAACGCCTACAGCGCGATAATCTTTACCCATTTAAAATACAAAATATGTGAAGTGAAAAGTATATTTCTAATTAAATAAATTATAGATAACAAATTAAGTTTGAATGATTTCAGGGTTTTCGCTATCAAAGTTTTTTCGTAACTCGTCATTGTAATGTGGATGACTGCACATTGTTAATACATCAGTGGCGCCGCCTACCGGACATCGCACCTGTTTAGAATTCATTATGAACCCTGCGGCTTTACATTTCACTTTCAGTAATGGACTAATCATACATACCTATATATAATGTACATCTATTTGACCTTATTAGGGACAAGCTAGATAGAGAAAATTGGATGACATTTGGATATGATATTTTGAATTGGATAACTTTTGAAAATGAACTCTGTTTCTACGTAATGAGCGTTCATTTTCAAGAATTTTACTAAATTTATATTAGCCCAAGCAAGTCCCGACTGTCTCTTAGGAACTATCTCCATACAAAACCCATTGAAGTTTTATATATAATTTTAGGCTCATGTCGATATAGAGAAAGCCTTCAAGAATTGGACTTGAAGTGTCTCATGTATAAAGACATGACGTGCAAACTTTTCAGAAGTTTTTAATATTTGCCGACATCCTACTTAGTAGGTCCAAAGCCTTTACTAAAACCTAGCCTGTTGTGGAAATGGGACATCGCTACACAATGCTATGCATTATCTCCCGTCAATAACTAAAACAGATCATTTTAAACCCTCTTTTAAGAGCTTAAGGTTGACAATCAAATATCTAAAGTTAATATTAGACAGGAATAAATGAACGCCTTCTATGGCTCTTGGAGAATATTCTGCTAATGTTGACAAAACTATGTCGTTGTGTATGTTTATGTGTATGTCTGTATGCTCTGCAAACGCCAGAGATAGGCTTCTACGAACAAAGACAAAGATAGTTGGTACAGAATGCACAAACATGCAAGTAATATTATGACCTTAATATAAAAATAAGTAACTATTTTTTGCTCACTATTTATTTATTGTCAGCAGGTATATTTTTCTATACAAATCACATAGAAAACACAAGTACTGGCTGCCATACAAGCTTGGAACACTAGATTTTGACACACCTTTCAAACTAATACCTCAAACGACCAACATGTTTAACGGCCGCTTTCTATATTCGATCCCGAATCTAAGATTCCGATCAATCCAGATTTTACTCAATCCCTCGATTGAGCTTGAATCTGCATTTCATTAATCGATCTCGTCTCGAAATCCATCGAAAAAGAACGGATAGATCGCCCTGCTAAACGTTTTGTTTTACGCATGTGCAGAAAAAGTACTTCAGCGATTATTAATGAGTAAAATGGTGGCTTTTTTCTTAGAGCTTATCTATTTTATGTATAATCACTAGAAATTGCAAAAAATACAAAAATAAAAGATTGGGAAGTCGTAGCGGACAAATACTGTAATTCTACCTCAAGATTAGAAAAAGCATAAACGACGATAAACGTTTATTGATGAGCAACGGAACGTCAGTCAATCAAAAAGTTGTCAGTCAGTTTGACATTAACATAATATATTTTAAAATCGCAAGTTTATTTGTTGTTTGTTTTTCCGATGTCTCAGTTATAGAATAGAATACAGCGGTAATATTCGAGCGCGTTCAGTACCTCTACCATGAGTTGCCATCGAAAACGTCAATGACGTTACTACAGTCGATAGCGTATAAACGCGGTTCGAATAGTTTACAATCGGACTCATACCATGAGTTTAAAAAACCTTGACGCGCTCGCTATCGAGAGCTCGATTGTTATTGTAGTATTCGTGTTGTCATACTTGTCATGTTGTCGAACGTGCCTAACTTCACGTCTTATGTAGTTGTTTCTTTCTAACGTTGCTTAAAAGACAGAGTAAGGTATATATTCCCGAAAAAGCTTCAAATCTACATTAATAATTTCATGCAGGACTACGGTAAACTCGATCGAAACCTTATATGAATAACAAAACATAAAAAAATATTGATTTTGAGTCGACAACATATATCCGCAGATTTCGGATTATGGAGAATTTCGTTAATTTCCGATGGCAAAAAACAAACCGCTCAAGTCGCCATCTTTGCCGTTGAAGTTTCGCAAAGTGTTTTTTTTTTTAATTATGCGGTTGATGTAGATATACGAACTCTTTTGATATCACAAATAGATGGACACTTTTCTTATTGCTCTTTTGGGTTTTAGTAATTTTTCATTATGAAATTGAAAGCGGTGTCGTGGGTACCTAGGAATGGTTATGTGGCGCAACTTTGGGGAGTACCTATGTCTTGCGATTGATCGCGATAGTTTTGTTGAATTGTTTCATATACCGATAAACTGTGCATCTATTGAAACTAATATTATGAATGCGAAAATTTATCTGTCTGTCTGTCTCGCTTTCACGCCAATCCTACTGAACCGATTGTATTGAATTTAAGAGATAGCCTAATGGAAACGGGGACCACCGAACGCTATAAACTGAAGTCCACGTGGACGGAGTCCTGGGCTACAGCTAGTGTTTGAATAATCCTAATAATTTTAAACTTCATAGAGCATAAAATATTCAGTATATTTTAATGTAATGTAATACTACTTAATGAACTATTAGTTGGGGTGGAGCCCTCTGTGAACGCTGACTTATTTCCTTAATAATGAATTTATGTGTGTATGTTTCATTGTAAAAAAGTGACAGCGTGTATTCAATGTAAATTGACTTTTAACTAGTGCAACTTGATTTTAAATACTCTCTTGCCGACATGATTCTCACAAGAAATACTCAAAACTAAACAATTACTATAAACCGAATACCGTTTCACACCTTGTTTAGCAAGTGAGTTACTTAACTACAATCGTAATGGTATTTGTCGATACCATCTGTCAAATTCGTGACTCATGGTACCGTTTTCTTAGAGAAACCACCGCAAAACGTTACGCGCTCGCTACTCGCTGTCGAAGACGTTTTGAATGTTTCGATAGGTTTTATTTGTCAACTCATACTACCGATTTTAGTTTGTCAAGTGACCGCTAGGGGCGCTGTACATTTTGTCATAGATATTTTTTACGCAGACGCTAGCGAGCCCGGTCGCTCAAAACTCATGGTAGAGGTACAGAATAAGTTCACGCGCCATCTGTACAAGAAACTGTATGGGGTGTATCCTTTCTACCTACTCATGGATCCCACTCTATTCTGGGCATGGTTTGCAATAATCAACTGTATATGAGACGGGAGGCTGCACTGGTCGTCTACTTGGTGAAGGTGCTTCGTGGAGTGGAGAATCATCCGGAAGTATTGCAGCGCTTGAGTGTGTGTACCGGACCGCTACGTTTGGCGGCGGCGAAGCCCGCACCTACTGATAATTCCTACAGCGAGAATATATTTGCTCGCCAAAGCACCTCTTACAAGAGCTCTCCACACCACCAACTTCTTCAAAATCAGACTGACGTGTTTATGTGTTTTTAATAATGTAATGTGTTTCAATTTTTGTTTAGTTTAAGTTCTTTGCTGTCGCATTAGGGTAAACCCTGTAATGATACTTCATGATTTTAAATAAATAAATCAAAACGAGAATATTATATTCGTTATCTATTCATTCCAGTATTACAGATATTGGTAAAAGTGTACTTAGTACACAAAAACTATAATACCGAAAGCAAAAAAGTTTAAGCGTCAGCTTATGCTTAGCAATCCAAAAGAATTACTGAGCGCTGGTCTTCAGCTTAAATCCTTGACCCCCGTTTACAAGTAAAGTACAGAACAACCACTCGATACCTACATCACAATCACAATTACAAATTTTAAGGACAGAGTTTGTTCTACTTCGCTGTCACTACTATCCCAGTCCAATAGCTGAGCTAATACTTCAAGATCGCTATCACTATCACTTGAAAATATTTCCATTTTAACAGATTTCTCATTACAATCCGTAAAAAATTGGGGATCGCAATTATAGATCAAAAACGTCAAAAATCGATTTGTCAAAACCAGAGATCGGTTATAGAAAACGCATAACTGTCACTTTCATACAAATACCAATCTAAAATCTCGATCCGCCCTCCCAAAGATAGATTGAAGAAAAAGATCGAGAAAACGATCCATGGATCGGTTATAGAAACACTAAAAGTTGAAAATGGATTCAAATGTCAATCTCGATCCGTAAATTAGGGATTGAGATCGAATATAGAAAGCGGCCGTTAGTCAAAAGAAAAAATAAGCACTGAAATCCTCCTTTGAACGTTCTTATCCGAGAATATGTCTATTTTATCATTAAGTTTTTTTAATACCATGCCTCGAAACGAAGATTAAAATTAACTAGATATACGTATGATATAAACTCATTATTAATGTAATTAATATTATTATTCCATTTATTTCAGGTAAGTTGGGGAACACCGATGAGATCACAGTCACACATCCTTCCTGTTACAACTAGTATGTATGTACCTATATTTAAGTTAAAAGCAAAATCAGAAATCCAACCGCAGTGAGCTAGCATAGTGATTAGTGCTCAAACCTTCTCCATACTATTAACTATGTACTATATATCTCTAGATAATATACATATAAGACTAGCTGCTGCCCGCGACTTTGTCCGCGTGGTTAGAAGATATAAGTTAGGGATTTTTGAACGGAAGATGAATAAATGAATAATTTTCCCTGTTTTTTCCACATTTTCCATTGTATTTTCGCTCCTATTGGTCGCAGCGTGATGGTATATAGCCTAAAACCTGCTTCGATGAATGGCCTATTCAACACAAAAAATTTGAAATTAAACCAGTAGTTCCAGAGATTAGCGCGTTCAGACAAACAAACAAGTTCTCCAGCTTTATATATTAGTGAGTATAGAAGTATAGATATATACATCACTAAATGATCAATGAAGCACAGACGTAAAACCTCTATTGTGGCTACCACCTCTTAAAGCAAAATAATTGAAGTTGTGGAAAAGAGACCATGTAGAGCGCTGACATGCTTCCATATCTGCACAAATCCTGATGGAATCACCATTTTCAATTACTATACTATTGTACATAATAACAATAGTGCTTGCAATCACACCCCTACTGGGTATTACTCCTACCAACTCCTAGTAGACGAAATTAACAATCATAGAACCATTTTCTTAGTAGAGAACCGAAATAATTGTTAACTGAGTTAAAATTTAAGTATCACAAAGCTGTCCCATTTTTTTTTCAAGAATACTATGAGAATAAATTTAATTAAAAATACCAAACATTAACTTCATCTTGTTATATTGATAAAAAACTAACAATACGTGTAATAAACGGGTTCCGTTTAATCAATCCATCAATCATTCAAGTGATTGACTCCTAATGTCATTTAAATCATCAATCGATGTGATCCACGCATGTTTTCCCTTCGTCAGCCGTTGCCATGGTTACAATATGTTGTTAAAAATAACAAAGCTCATGTATGTAGATATTTAGTATAACTATATTTTGAATTGTTATCAGCTAAGTTGAATCAAAAGTCAAAAATGTCAATGGAAAGCTGATAGACCAACTTTAATTCCCAAAAATCTTTTCGTATTGTTAATTTTAGTAGTAGTTATGACACTAAATACATTTAAGGCTGTATACATTCGAGTTCATTGTCTTCAAAGTCTTGGTGAGCGTTGCCAGCACAAAAAATTCTAAGGTCATTTACGCAACTGGCAACACTTTTTATCGATTCGTTCGCACGTATTTAAGTATTTATTGACGGATTAAATCACGGTTGATTGAAGTTTAAGTAATTGAACGAAGTTTTTTTGGCTTACATTATACCGCGAATGAATGGTGTAAAGTTTGGATGTATTAATCACGTCAGTACCACAATTGCTTGTAGATATTGTTTTATGTGTATAAGTTTGACTTACAAGCGTGAGGCTAGCCCATAACCCGAAGACATACTAGATACAGAGTTTCTAACTTTATATTTTATTATAACACTTATACATACAGTATACATTAATTTTTAAATGGTGAATTTTGAACTTTGCTTAGTAATTTAGAAGTAAAACATAAAAAACCTTAACCTTAACTTCTATTTGTGATCTGTATTTTACTAGTTTCTGTAAAAGTGTGTTTTGTCTGCCGCAAAGCGAATTTTTGTCCAAGATGTCCACTCCTAGGTCTGTTAAAGTAAAACAGTTTGTGGAAGAAAGCTGCTGCTCTACGCCGTGTAGCGTGCCGTCTCTCTACCACAACTGCAACAGTCTTACATAAAGTGGTAGACACCTTCTGGTATCACTTACCTGTCGGTTAAAATGTTATGTATACAAATTAGCCCCCCAACGGCCTCAATTGCTTGCGGTCTGCCGTCAGCTGCGACAATTTAGCGGCCTATCCCCTTTTCCAGCTATTGCGAGTCACTAAGATATTATCACTAATATAATGACCCATTATCATATAAGGGGCGACGTCTATCTGTTACCAAGACTTGGCCACATCTGGCCCGCATTTGTATGTCCAGAAGTTTTTGTTATTTCTTGCTTTGACCACATTGGGCCGTATTCGTGTTGAATATTATATGTACGGTTGCAGCTATGTGGGTAGGATATGTAAAAAACCTATAATTTGTATGAAAATTGTGTCACGTTTGGGAATATTACAAGCATGTTGTATTTACCCTTAAAAATCTATTTTATTTTTATTTTTTAACATCATGAAAGAAACTTTTGCCATTTTAACTAATTCAAACTAAATGAGTGAGAGAACTATTCATAGAAATAACAGTCCAAATAAAAGTCCATGATCTAGCGTCTTAAAACCGTAGAACATGAAGCAAGAGCTATCGACAGCCTTGCCGTAGCCATGAAGTCACAAAAAATAAGCCTTGGTATTTAAAACGAAAAACTTTACAAAAAGAAAGAAAGCTGGGCTCGGAATACAGTTAGGCAACTTAATAAAAAACGTTTGTCCTAAAAACTTACTGTTGACGCCTACTACTGTATTGTATTTATTTAGAAAACTATAGCGAATATCTGAGTTCAGAGGTGTTTGTGAAATGCTTCTGGCATCTGTCTTTACTACCCAGCCCTTACAGATAAATCCATTCTCTCTAAAAATACCAGCCAAAGTTGTTCAACTCAGAAACTGTCTCAAAAACAACAGCCCTTATAAACGTTCCTAAATAACATATGCAAAAAGATAATGACTTCATAATAAACAAATGTGTGCACAATACAAAGAAATACTTCGCTACGAGTCATTAGCGGCAACTCTTTCTGTCCGTAGGAAACGCAAGCCAACCGCGGCCCTTGATCAGCCGTTGTAAAAAGCATTTGCAAAAAGCATTCGCTAGTAATAAATTTGTACGTCCGGAAATTGTTTAGCATACGACTAATGTGCGCCGGTTTGCGTTTTGCCGCATTTACAACCATTTAATGGTAAGAGTTACATTGGAGGGAAAAAGTGACAGCTGTCATGCGGGCCCACCGCCATCTTGGCGTCTTGACTATTTAAAAAGAAATGAACTTGTCAACCTTTGCTACTTGATGACTGATTAGAGTTGAGTTATTAAGAAGTCGTTAATGCCGCTTGCCGTCGTAAATAATATAGCTCTCGATATTAATAATGAGCGACATATTATATTATACGTAAAACTTTATGACGTTGTTATGTTTAATGCTCTCGTTAATCTAAGGTGCGAGTGAGTTAGTGCAATTTTTATAGACATATTTTGTTATGACTCCGTAGCTTAAGTATGGCGGACCAGACATTTTTTAAAATTGAGAATACAATCTCTCGCATATGATCGCTTCGTTAAACCTTCTTTCATATTGCAAAGTAAAATAACGATAACTATAGCTTTCTCCCAAAACTCGAATTTCGAGTAAAGACAATATCCTAAAGCAAACATGGCGCCCGTTAAGATGCGTTCAAACGTCGCGTCGGAACAAAGGGCACGTTCGGAATACGTGTTAAGTGCTAATAGACTTCCGGCACCTGTAAAGCAGGTGCGTTAGCGATTGCGATTCGGAACGCACTCGACACGCCTACACGTGATATTGGATTCATTTCGTAGGAAGCCTTTGTGGATATAGAGCCCTTATTGCAGAGTTGTTTTGCGGAGAGCTGATAAATTCCTTTGAGAAATGACTTTTGAACGTACTGAATCAAAGACACAGGTTACATTCTCATTATTGTAGCTTTGTTACTAGTGAAACAATTGAAACTCATCGCATTTCTATCTTCGCCAAAAGCGGTACAAAAACAGTTGAACAGCTTTGGTGAGAATATCCTAAAATACATCTTTTAGCAAGTCATTGTAATTATATCTATTACTTTGATCCATTTTTATGTAACCAATTTTTAAGGCAAATAACTCAGCCAATAGCCATAATCTTGAAATATGTACAGTTATATTACAATTAATTGATTCAGGAGTAGATTGGACAAAAAGGGTCACATCTCAGCAGATCTAAGTTTGAAACAGATCAAAACAGTCCAGTATACGAACAAACTCTTTAGTTTTATCACGGATTATGTTGATTTAACGGCCAATGATATATGGCACCAAATCGCATGGAAATATCCTTAACTGCCTCTTGCAAGGCAACTTTCCAACTGCGACAAAATCCATAGCCGCTGAACTGTTTCCAATAAACACCAAAACTAACTTTCTCTTCGTAACATTATGGGTTAATTATAACCTGAGATACTGGTACGGTAATTTAATTAATAACTGAATATATAAACTTAACTGTTTACGTGAATATTGAAATATTCAATTTGGTATTAAATTTTACCTGTTTTTTTATCACTCTGCGGTAAAAGCCCCTGGTGTGTGTATTCGTGTTTTGTCTCGTTTTTCTGACTAACTCTGATGGTTTCATAAGTCTTGTAGTTTTCAATTCCTTAATTGTTTTTAATTCCTTACTATTAACCCTACAGTTTTTTTATCTCTTCTTTTTCCGTGACTCTCATTTCAATTATATAATGATTATCCAGTATCCACGATAGGCTTTCAGAACATTTCCAGCTCTTTATGCTTTCTGGCAATTTTATCGTTATATGCTGGTAAGTTTTACCATTTAAAGTCTGAAAATCCCACTCAAACCAAATTGTGAGGAGTGATTAAATTTCTCATCCGAAAAAAGCGTCTCTGTGTTTCATATGGTTACAGATCATGCGACTGACCGAAAAGCATTAATTCCAATTTTCAAGCTCTCTTAGTTGGTAAAATAAATATGCTTATAGAAGGAATACTAGTCTAAAGATCTGTCATATTAATTTCTTCATATAAAACAGCTACCGTGTCGTGCAGGCATAAACACGGCAACTTGTTTGAACATGTTTGCATGCAAATCCAGGAATTAGAGGAACTAGATTGTATCACCTGCTGGCGTTTCCACGTATATTTACAATGTCTTTAAGTCCTGGTATGCGGGTATCGGCAGGACTCGAGCTGGCTGTTGGCAAGGGAACTGCTCTAGGTATCGATTTTGTTAGGATTTTGCCGCTTTTTATTTGTATAGTCCTAGTTTTAGGCATAGATTATTCTTTTCTCTTTGTTCTTACTCTACAATTAGTGCCATAATAACTAGTTCTGTTATACTGGCCTACTGTATTCTACAAACAAATTCTTGTTTTCCTTCAGGGGGTCAAAACTATTCAGATTAGTAAAATTATTACTTGAAAAGCTCTTTTATGTTTACTTACTTCGGTCCACTCTTTCAGTAGATTTATGTAAGAAACATACTCATAACTATGTGAACTTCCTGTTTATGATTTCTAAGCTACATACAAAATAAAACGCTCCTCAATATACCTTAGCTGTTGCCCGCGACTTCGTCCCCGTGGGTAAAAGAAATAAGTTATGATTTACATATACCTGCCCTGTTTTTTTTCACATTTTCCATTGAATCTTCGCTCCTATTAGTCGCAGCGTGATGGTTTATAGCCTAAAGCCTTTCTCGTTGAATGGTCTTTTCAACACAAAAAGATTTTTTCAATTTGGACCAGTAGTTCCTGAGATTAGCGCGTTCAAACAAACAAACTCTTCAGCTTTATATATTAGTATAGATATAGATAAAAGCGCTATAGATTTCAACTCTTGCCTAAGATATTGTCATTGACAAAAAACCTTTTCTTCCCCGTAAGGATCGTTAAGTGAAATTTCTCCAAACCTTGAACCCAACGTATTTTTGTTATCGGACTACGATTATATATTGCAACGACAAAGTCGCAACAAGTTCCACCAATTTTATCCTTTACGCATACAAAAGTTTCATAACTTTACCCTCGACTTTATTCCAAGGGGATAGAGCTTGGATTCGCTTGGCGACTTCGGATTTGGTGGTATATATAATTTTGTGGGGATAGTACCCCTCCCGGAGGGTTGGTCCCCGACTGTCGCAGATGTTTAAGCGTTTACAAACACTTGTTACTTACAATGTAACAAAAGCTTGGTGCCAATAGTCCGACGAACATTGGAACCAATGTTGGCAGGATATAAATTATACTTTTTTTTTAATACTTCTCATTGACAATATGGTTCATATCTGTGTTGAAAGAGGTTTTCTGCACCTACCTAGTAATGTAAAATAGTGTTAAACAATTTTATTAATTTTGCCTCTAACACGCGTAAAAGAAACATTTTTCCACTTCAACTAATCTCCCAATCACCACCTTTTTCTCCTCACCACGTACTAACCATTTCAACCAAGATCTACACAAAAGTAAGTGATTACAAGAAAGGTCCCTGTTCTAGGAACTCTCTTCACCCCGAGCTACAAAAACACGATTTATATTCAGCGCCTGATCATATTTTTTTACTACATCCCGCTGAACTGACGGTCTACCACCACCTCATAAAGAAATATTACACTTGTGAAAGAGAGATGGCACTCTACGCAGTATATAGCGCTGTCACGTTTCCACAAATACAATAATATAACTTTAATACGTGAAGGACTCTCGAATCTTATGACAGCTCGAAAACACGATACTGTTTTGTTTTATGACGGTGGAAAACGCGGTTTATTGTAGAAACCTACCTTAGTACCAAAGGGAAAAGGTGATAAAACGAAATACATATAACTTGTCTGTCCTCGTTGACCTGAAAAAAAGGTAGAGGCGGTTTTGGGAGAGAGCGTCTCTTTTCATCAATTCTTTCGATGGTGTTCCCTAATTTGCGAACGATGACAGAGTTTCTTAAATATAAAATCAGTTATTACTTAAAGAGCATTTTTTTATTAATTTCAAATTGATTCCCCAACCGATTACAGAGATATCTTTCCCCAAAATGTAATTTCTTTTCAACATCCCAACACTTACCTGAGCGCAGACTTAAACTCCTTCACTGGACTATCTGTCTATTTAAATAGACAGAATACTCAAAATATCTCTATCCTGTCCTATTTCCTTCATTCATAAGACCTTCAAATATTTGGCCAACATTGGACCAACGTTCGTTTTCCCTCTTATCAATACGACCTTGTCTATCGGTCACCCAGCTGTGTAATTAGATGCATTACCAGCCTATTAGCATAGCAATTGACACACATACTTATTTGTAATTTGACTATGTATGTGAAAATTACATATTGATTTACGCGTAGCCTGAAGAAATACATAATACATACACATGCACATAATATGTTTAAAACACAAGTACATTCGTGCATTTAACATGTATGGTGTTAGCTCTGTATTAAGCTGGTTTTAGGGCTAAGTAAGATTGTCGTAGTGCTGAAATGAGATAGCGCTCTACGCAGTGTAGAGCCCCGTCCTGCTCACAAACTAAAGGTCTGATTTTAAGAAGAGGTGAAGGTTTCTCATGTTTTAGCTCGTGGCTAAGCGTGTGTGGATTAATATAATTGGTAACAGGTCGGCTTCAAGATTATTGGTTATATCATAATCTGCATTGCTGATCAGTTCTTTTACTTAGTTTTTCACTCCGTGACGCTCTTGTATTTAACACGCATAGAACAAGTTTAATTTTTAAAAGTACACGTTATTCCAACCATTTATTTTATTATTTTCTTTTTTTTCGTTGCCTTAAAATCAGACAACCTAAATCAATCTTCGAATTTCAAATAATACAACCACGAGCCTAGTTTCCAGCCAGACACGCAAAGACCATAAAATATTTCTTTTTTTTACAAATTAGAGCTAATTTTAAACCACAGAGAGCCGCTTTCACTCCAAATTGCACCACAGATTATAAATACAGATATACGGCATATAACCCAAATATACGGCAATTTAACTAGATAGGTAATATATGTAAATATTAACTGCAATTAACGTCGATGGAGTTGAATAATTATGTTATAAATTCTAATAGTGTGATGGGCAACAATAAATAACGATAGTGCGTTGCGATTGTTACTTTGTAGCACACAACTCGTACAAATTAATTCATATTTTACCTGAGCGCGCATGTGTGGGTGGGCCGCCATGTTGTAATGTAAATTATGCTGTTACTACAACAGCCGGTCACGCCTGCAGTGGAAGAGTTAGTGGGTACCTATCCCGGCCCTCGAGTGAACGAACGATTGAATGAAAAATCTATATTGTCTTTTCTTCCTCTATAAAATATGTTCTATTCTCAAAATTGATTTGATTGACGTATAGTGCAGGTATCCAAGTTTCGTAACAACTTTAAAAATAATTACCACAGATTACTTAATTGTTTGGTACTTCATACATTGCAATTACTTCGAAAACTTATGGAATAATACAGAGTCAATGAATAACTGTTATAAGAACCGTGAATTAATTGATGATGACAGTGTAAAAATATTTTTTATTTCTTAATAGCTATTTGTAGGCGGTTTTTTACGTGGAAATATCAATTTTATACATCCATGGTTTCTGGTGTAAGAACCTTTTTACTGCTTACCTTCTTGTACAAATGACTACCTTGTGAGATATATTACGTAAAGTGAGAATCCGAGAAAAGATTCCTTGCTTTGTTTGGTAGGTTTATCTAAACGCATAACCAGCACATATCGCACACAAACTTCCGATAAGCCATAAAAGTATGTCAATAACTATTTCCTTAAACGCTAATTATGCAAAGGACAAATATTCTCAACATGTCTGACGGTTAAGGTCACAAAAATGTAACATTGACTTGACGGTGGATACGGACGCGCACACAGCGCCACACCCGTGCATACACACGCACGCACACAGCGGCGCGCGTGACGAAACGCTCTGTGACGTCACCGGCGGCACGCGAACACACCCACACGCGCACGTGCGGCGCAACCCACGTGACGTAGGCACGCACATTACGAAACGCGCCGCTCGTACAGACGCACACTTACGTCGATGTAAACAAAGTGACGCAAAGACGTGACTCACACAGCGAGCGGCGCGCGACGAGTGCGCGACGCACACCGCCGCGCGCGTGATTAATGTAAACAAACCGGTCGCGTTCGAAACTCAAGCTTCGCGTTCGCACACACCGACGCGCCCTCACAAAAGTGGGCCATCTGGATACTACTCTATAACAAACACTACATCTATAGGCAAGACAAACAAACAGAAATAGAACTATGAACGATTATTGAAATCGCAGTTCTATTTACGAACATGCCACGAATGTGAACTCATAAGCACAGAACTCGTTTGAATTCTCAAGTACTTATCTTTTGTGTTCCAAAATTAAAACAAGCCTTAATACCTTTTTAAAACGCCGAGAGCTTCCAATTTCCACAACAAAGAACAATAAAATCCAACGGAATACAGATAGCGCTATAAAAAAATTAAAATAAAAATCACAATACAGTCGCGCACAAAAGTTATAACCGGCTGAATGTGAAACAAGTACAGTCGTAAATAAAAACGAATAGCGCGCGGGCCGACGCGTACTGTTATTACTCGAAAATTTATGGCATTTACCCAAAAATTACCAGTTCCAGCCACTTTATGACGTACTGAATTCCGGCAATAACCGTCCTTTTCTATATAATATTCCGAGTTACTCCGGAGTTATTAACTAAAACATGTTTTTTTCTTAATAACAAGCTTATTTACATCAATACTTTGGGCTGTAGTCGTAATCCGGATAAAAATAAAGAAACCTTACGGTTTTATTTCGTTTCTACAATCCTGTTTGTGGAGGCGTATTATTATACATTTATAATACAAAAAGCAACTTATGTAGTCGTTATGCCGAATATAAAGTCCGTGAAAGCAGTTTATCGCCAATACACGTAATTCTAAATCTAACAACTTTCTAAAGCTTCGAACATCTTCAAAATGAGTTTAAACATAAATAAATCTTTAGAAATATGTGTTCACTATGTTTTAGCGATAGCGATCAATAAATAAAGTTAATTATTAGATAGATTTTATTCAAACAGAATTTCTTTGACTTGTTTTTCAAGATTTATACCAGCCTATTATAAGGAAATAATATAAATATAAAAATTTGGCAATTTAACAGTTGCTTTTTTATTTATGGGCATTTATCGACAGATCATTATTTTTGTCGCTAGTCGTAGTTTAGATCTAGCTTTGTCTTGATTTCGCTAGTAATATGTGGTCCTAGTAAAATAGTTCTTTGAAGATTAATTATTGATAAGTTGTAATATATAGTGTGACTATAAACCTGTAGACGTATGAACTACGGATACTCCGTGGTCGATAAATAAATCTGTTGAATGCATATTTTCCACAGTAAGACACAATAACAACCCAATCAACTAATCTCTCTTAAATTCAAGTAACTCAAAAACCAAATTTATAATTATAGAAATGATAAAATGATAAACAAAACGCATCAACACGAAACGCCATCGCAATATCTAAACGTAACACCTCCGTACTCGAGCGTACTGTAATATGACCTGGATAAGTGTATCTAGGTCAATAGCGGGGTCAAGGCGTCCGCCATTGTTAGTGCGGCAATCAGCTGTAATTACACGTAATTATACTATTACCACTGATAAGTAAATACTTAATGCTTGTTGAGGGATTTTGGAAGGCCCGGAGTTGTCTGGCTGAATAATAGGCTCTCGGTTAGCGGCCTTCCGAACTTCTTCTCCCTTAAGTTTTTTCTCCTTAAGAATGACTCCCGCTTTAAAGATCCTTGTGTCGCGGGAGGGTTTCACAAACATACACGTCAGTCCGCGCAGTCAAGTTTATCTGGAAAGAACGTACAGTCAACAGCAAAAGTTGATGATCTTAATCAGAAATTCAATAATACTAATGAACAGGGATCAGAACCGTGCGGCGTCGGAGTGATTCGTGATGTGAACCGAAACAACCGAAAAACCGTGGGTACCTGCGAACTTAGTTTATCGGCGATATTAGTGAGTTATCATTGTAGATGCAAGCAGTTAGCCTTCAGCAAAAATGCAAGAACGGGCGAGAGAAGTGAGGCGACAGCGTCTAATAAAAAAAATACTTTAACAATTACATATTTTGATCCTCAAAAGCAACTTTCCTCGTCTGTAAGTAGCAAAAACGCCTCCAGTCATACCTAAATAATTTAAATAGAATTCATGTCACAACTAATCCCTAAAAGGGTTATCGTGATGGTTTAGTCTCGTTCCCACGCTTTCTGTGCTTCGGAGAAACAAGTTGATGCTTATATAACTCAAAACGGACGATATCCGAAATAGTAACTGTCACTGAATGCATAATTGTAATAAAACCGGTGTCGCGCGAGCAAATGCAAGTCTGACTTGTGAGTCTGAAGGTTCCGTACGAATACGAGATACAGCCCGTTTTTGTTTTTTGGGGTGAAACGCTTTTGACTTCTACCCAAAACCACCCCGGTCCTCTTTTTCTGCCTGAGCCAGAGTCAGGGAATCGCTATGAGACAAATTCTCAGAAAAGGGAGCTCTAGTAATTTTACCCTTTGGGTATGGAAGCCTTTAACTGTCGGTGTCGCGTAAATAACAGCGCAGTATCCAAAAATTTGCAGAATTTCACATTTGAAATACAAAAATATCTGTTGACTAAATTTTATTAACGACTGTGGGTGATTTTGAATTTGAAACCGAATTCTACAGGTGTAACAGCGCTACTTGAAAACAACTTAAAAATAGCGCATTTTAGCAATATTCGACCTAAAGAGTCTTCAAGCCCATTTTATAGTACCTTAGACTAACTTACAGCTAACGAAAAGAGGTGCCGCTATTCGCCTTGTAAAGCGCTTTCTCGCTTACACTCCTTCAACAATCCTACTACAAGGAATGGTGATATACCTACTAAATAAACAAGTAACAAATAAATACATATCTACAAAACTTCAGTACATCAATTACAGTAGCTGAGAACATGAATAAAGTACTATACTCGTTTCGTACGACTGCCGCAGGGCCATTCAACAGTCGTAATATACGTAATACAAACCGGTATCTCGTACCTAACACGTACTGCTTTAGATTGAAGTATTACATGTTGTAAGTTTTAGAAGCGAAGACTAGAATATACTAGATAGACTATTAGACTAAATATGAAATAAAGTAGTGTCAAAATTTATGGGGCCTACTATAAAACCTCATGATGTGGAAGCGAGACGCTAATCTACATCTTATAGTGCTGTCTCATTTCCACAATTGTGATAATAAAGCGGCTGGAACAAAAAAAAATGTTTTCTATAAAAAGTTTCACATTTTATGGAATAATTTTAAACAACGCTTATCATACATATTAATCTAACTGATCTATTCGAACCTATTTTGATTCAAACTCCACACGCACTCAATGTAGATTTATTTGAGACCTTGCCCTACTGCGTAATTTATTTCCTTTATTGCTAGAACAAAGGTATGAAATGAATTTAAATCCGTTTAATTCCATGCAAGACCATACTTTGTTATAATTTAAATGGGACCTAGTTTTTGCAATAAATTTATAGCATATATTGCAATGCAAACACTAAGTTATGAAGGCAAAAGTGTATTTAATAATTTTTCACGCTCTGAAGGCTGTTTAATTAATTAATTAATTAAATATGGAGGATTTTCACCATCAAAACTACACAGGCAAATCTATTTATTTATTTTTATTCCAGTTATTTTATTCAAACTCTTATCATTACAATTCCACTCTACACTTAACGCAATATCAAATTTTGTTTTGTAGCCCTTTTTAACTGAAAATACATTCGAAGCAAAGAAAAAAAAAACGTTACGTTTTTTTAAGTTTTTGGCAATCTGCTGTCTTGCGCAACAATTACTGCCAGAAAAGTTTACGTTGTCATGCTTTTGAAATCCAATCATAGTGCAAAAGTCATTATATGGCAGACTAACTTTTTTTTAAAATGCGGCACAGGAATGCTATTTCTCCATTACATTGCAACGCAGAGGATCTTGTTCTAATTATGAACTGTACGCGTGTCCGCCGCATCGGCCCCGACCACGTTCCATATTTGAATGTAATTTGTAAAAAAATATATTTGAATATTTGCGAACGCCCGCCATTACGCTAGATTACATTTTCCTAGTCTACGTTTTCGTCCTATTTTAAATATGTGATTATTGCATGTAATATTTATACTATTACGTCATAACAGAATCTTATCCTCATGGAGAAACAATTTAAATTAAGTGTCAGTAATACGTACCTAACTATTCTCGCGGCTTACGTTTTGTAAATTGTTTGTTTTAATAGCAAAAGAAAAGTCGTTGACATTTTGACATTTTGGTACTCAAGCAATAGACGCTTGGGGGCCTACCACTAAGGCAAGAGTCTACTACAAAAGTCTTACTTGAGAAAATGATGGTAGCAGTCCGGTCATTTTAGACATAAAAATAGTGATCAAATAAAGAAAATTCCGACAGAGCCAAATCTTTGTAGAGACCTTTTACCACAAGGAATAAAGTGTCCAAAGTCCCCATCCATGTGAGCTTAAGGACTTATTCGGGGCCCAAGGTCAAAATTTTAGGTTTTTTAGACCTTTAGAATATTAAATACTTCATGACGTCAATCATAGGATAACATTTTTTTTATTTATTGATTACTTATCATACTATCTACATTTGTCTAATCTTCACCTACCTTCCTACTCAATAGACCAGAAGCGATAAATTAGTGCGTAATAAATACGCCCTACAAACGCAACAGCTGTGCCAACATTTTTTATTTACTTTTCAAAAGTCCATTCTTTTTTTAAACTTACTTTTCTTTCTGGCCTTTAAATAATAAAAGGCAAAGGAAATTCAACTTTAATGCCTCGGAATAATTTTGCGGTCTCTATTGTTCGAGGTTTGAAAGCAATTTTTTCACAATATTGCTATTCTGTCGTTTCGATCGATTTCGCATTGGTCCGTTGCGATTTATCGCACCGAATACTTGAGTAATTGATTGTGTTTGAAATAAAAAAAAAACTCGATTCGTTCCCGATGCTGATAATCGATAATTGGTTTCGTACGTTCTACTCAAACCGGTCGTTTTCAATTACATTTTTTAGATATAAATAAATTGATTCTAAATTATTGTTGTGTTCGCATTGGACATGCGTATTGTTACGACACTTGACTTACGACCCGCTTGAATGGAGTATTTTTTAATTGTGAAAACGTGAAAGACCGTACAAACTTTACAATCTAAAAATAACAAAATGATAAATGATGGAAAGGTTAATTAAAAATAAGGTATAACCTAACAACAATAATAGAACCCAATTTTATAACCTAAAACCTATCACTAAGGTAGTTATCTGATAAACACGCATTTTTACAAAACCTCAGCTAAGCAGTAACGCGTTAAAAAAAGAAAAAAAGAGTGAAGTTGCACAAAGCAAAAGGAGTTCGTATTTCAAACCCTGACGAATCGTAATCGATTCGCTTTAGAACTCGATGCTATGATTACTCGGTCCGTACAATTTCGTACCGAATCTATTGAATCCAGTAGTAAGGGTGCCACTACATTGTGAACGAATGCACTTGAATTCGAAATCTTTCTTCCGCGTTCGTGAGAACTCGAAATTAGTTTGGAAATCACTATTATATAATTGTTGGAGCTATTTAAATATCGAACAGTTCAATTGTTCACGCTCAGCCTCCTTTAGAATAATGCTGCCATAATCGATAGAGCATTCAAATTATTTGCAGAAAAAATACATAAGAAGTTGCATGATGAATTAGCGCTGTGTTTAATTGTAATTAAAAATGATGAGTGACATATATAGGCCCCTGTTTACCATACATGCCATATTTTAATTAGGTCAGCAAAAATGACTACGCAGTCCGCATTAAAACTCGTTTATTTCAAAAATATCCACAGGATATGAACACTTAAGTTCGTTACGTTCAAATTTAACAGCAAAGCAGTTAAAATATAATGGCAGTCAGTTATTTTGTAAACTGTTTCCACTCTAATGGGCTATTTACAAAATATTAAACAGTTTTAGAATCGTTAAAGTTGATGCAAAAATACTCTATTACTTATGATGTTTTGAACGTTACTCTTGGTGACCTGTTGTACGGCGGTTTCTGAACGGTTTTAATGCTTCATCAAATGTTATTTTATTAGAAAAGCTGTTAATAATTCGTGTAGTATGTATTAACGTAAAGGTAGGTTAAATTGATAAACGATATGTTCTTTTATGACTTATTTGGAAGAGTGAGGAAAGTTAGTATTTAATTACTTTAGAAACAAGGATAAGTTTTATTACCGCATTATGAATTGCGATTATTTCAAGTAGGTGCTCATTGCAATCATACATCGAATAAAATGAACTTCAGATCGCTAACAAAACTATCACGCCTGCTGCTTGGATACTAGTGCACAATCGCGGTAGGAGCAAAATCGATAAACAAGTACTATCGTTTCGAAAATCGATTCTGTTATATTACATGCCTTAAAAAAAGATCGAACAACGATAAAGGTTGTGGTAGATAGCCTGGTTCTAAAACAGGATGAATGGAAATTTAAGGGGTGAAATAAAAAAAGTGTCTTTTTGGGGTCGCATGCGTTTTCTTACGTAAGTTTCTTGCATTTACTTTCATGTAATTATTTTATTAAATCTTTGAGAATCTTAATATAATACTTTAATTTTGTCTTCTGAAAAACTGTGTCTCTACTACTCTGTGTGCCCCTATTCACCCCGTTTTACCGTATCATCGTCGGTGTGTATCACACCTATTGTACCCCACGGTATTGCCTCCTCAGGATAAACATTTATTTCCTGCCGGGGTAGCGGGATTGTCCGAAAGGATTACTGTTGCCCGGTACACGAAGGGCAAAAGAAGGAATATGGGTAGGTTTTAGCCAGTAGCAGTCTGACACTCCCTTCTGCTCAACCCAAAGCGGAAGAAGTCATTTGATCATTTCTTATCCGGAAAAGAATATGAAGATGTATTTATCACATTAGTAATTTCCAATGGCACATTTTCTTTATTTTTAACATGTTGTGTCTTGTTTCCAGGTTTCCATTTGAGTGGTGTGGTGCGCGCGCCCGCCGCTGTGCCACCATGCTCGGAACCGGAACGGCTATACAGGGTCACAGTCTCGTTCGACAGGTAAGCTTACCACAGACGATAAACTTTTAGAGCCAGCGTTTAGGCTCTGGACAGACAAAATGCATTTCAACTGCAATCCAAGTGCAAATTGACCCCACAACTGGGCAAAGGCCTTTTTCTCTTCCAGACCTTTCACCTTATATTTTATAGGGTAATATTAAAATTATGGCAAAAACACAACCAGCACAGTCGATTATAACACAAAAGGCTAGAAAAATCAATAAATGTTAACGCAACCGAAATAAATAGTTCCTTCAACGCTTGCTTGACGACAAAACAAAGACGTTTTCAATAGAAAGGGTCACAAAGACCCTACTATTGTTTATTCTAAAGGGCACTTTTTACCCAAAGGCCGATGTACCCGCATAATGCCTATTGTCTAGAAAAGTTTGTCACTTTCATAATAGCGATTGTCATTTACAACAAAGTTCTCTGGACTTATGTTGTGGGATTCAGTGGATAATACAACTAGGAATTCCGAGATTATCAATAGCTCTGTGAGTTTAGTTCGTGTTATTTTTAATTTAAATAGCTTCGATTTCTTCTACTGCTTAAGGAGGAATGAGCTTATTAGGAGGAACGCTGGCAATCAAGAGTCATTCCATTCCAAAACTGCCTTAAGGAATAGACAAAATATGAAAATGTGCCCGACCCTAATAAAAACACAACTGTTTAGGCTAATGGTATGATGAATGGACTTCCAAGTCAAAGGTCGTAGGTTCAAATCCGAGCACGCACCCGTCTTTTCAAAGGCATTTATGTTTAACAAAATCTAATATCACTGACTTAAAATTATGCCGAAATCATTGAGTGGAAAAACAGAATTATTCTATTTACCTAATCTTACAAACATTCATGACGATTGACACTGCGTAGAACTGCCTACCCTCCGAGCCTAAAAGCAGGTGTGCTAGATATATTTTTGATTCCCTAGAGTTATGATTACCTTGCCTTGCAGATGCAAGATTACGGGGGTGACGTGCAGCTGCGAAGCTCGCGACATCTTCTGGTGCCAGCACGTGGTGGCGCTGGCGCTGTACCGCATCCGGAACGCAGACTCCGTCAGACTGAGGGTGCCTATATCAGGTAATTAGATAACAACTTGTATGTATACCTCATGATAGGTCCAAAACTTTACACGTTTACCAAAAAACTTCTCAAATGGAAATAGGCAAAACATGACTTGTATAGGCTGATATGACGGTTTTATGCAAAGAGGCTTGGCATGCATTTGGACATATTATTAGATAATTATTCTGTTCAGTCTCTTAAATACACTTTTATCCGTTGCAACCTAACCCCTTAAAGTTACAAAGGGTAGCTATCCAGCGAGTAATGGCGACAGACTCGTTGTCTCCGTTAATTTTACATTTCAAGTTCTTTTTCGAATTTATTGCCTAAAATTTTGGACAAAGTGCATGTTCTGCAAAAGACTTACTCGTCTTTTAGAATATTCCTTAGAACATTGAAGTCTTATATATCTTTATGATTAAGTATAATTATTCACCATCATTAACCGTTTCTACAAAATCTTTCAGAAACCCTTCTTCAGATGGACAGGCAGCAGCTCCAGAAGTTCGTGCAGTATTTAATAGCGGAGCACCACACAGAAGTCCTACCGACGGCGCAGCGGCTGGCGGACGAGGTCCTGCAGGCCAGGTCCGCCATCAACAGGATCTGCGGGGCGCCCGACCCCACTGCTGGACCGCCGCCCGACGCGCACCATGCCTGGCACCTGGATGAACAGCAGGTACGAAAGCTAAGCGTTAAACAGTTTTCTTTGGAATTGCAAACGAATCGAAACTTCAACTTCAAACAGGACTAGCATTCGTTTGCAACGTGTGATGTCGCTTTAAACTGACAGTCAACAAAATACATTCTGATGATTTGATAATGCTAGCGTTTGGGGAACTTTTACTTGTGAACAGACTGAGGTTTTAGAAGATAAAGATGTAAAAACTACATTGTCAAATCCCACAGATGACATTGTCATGAAGAAACCTATGATCAACTTTTTACTACCAATTTTATGAAAAAATGAAGACCTCATTTCAATTAAGGGAATATAAATCGACAGAAATACCAGTCTTACCATGACCCAAAATCAAGTTAAAATCAATACCCATAAGTAATACGGATATTGAAGCTTGACCACTAAACAACTTTTTAAATTAATATTTATTATTTATTTCAGGTCTGCGAACAAGTGCGAGCGTACTTATTACAGGGGACATACTACAATGCAAACAAACAACTCAACTCATTATTTTCTAAGGTATGTCAGTCAACATACGATCTTCAAACGAAATACGATTGTGATTAGAATTCTGAATATGAGCTCTTAATTGCCGTAGTGGAAACGAGACATTTTACGCACTTTTGCAATGTCTTTCAGTTTTGCGTTCATGAAGTTGATTCCTCTTTTTTCACCAGGTACGGGAAATGCTTCGCGCCCAGGACTCGAACGGCCCTCGGATGCTCATGCTCATGACTGAACAGTTCCTATCAGACCCTCGGCTACTGTTGTGGCGGAATCAGAACACACCCATGACGGAAAAGTGCAGGCAATTGTGGGAACAATTGGGAGCGTTATGGGTCAGCATAGTGCTGGACCCAGGGAGCAATAAACATCGGAGAATCCAGTGGAGGAATCTACTGGAGAAGTGGTCCGCTGTAGAGGTCTGTCCGACGGAGGATCCGGACTACCGGTCTTTTCCTTTGGTGAGTCTCTTAGCAAAACATCCAATTTACATATAATATTGTACTAAATGAAATATTTATCTATACCTAAATGATTTTCAAAATCCTGATTACATTTTCGTTGCCCCACAGTACGCTAGAGAACGGGAAAGAAACGAGAGAGATCGCGACAGAGACCACAGAGACCGCGACAGAGAGAGACATCGGGACCGAGAGGAGAGGGACAGGGAAAGACTGCGGGAACGAGAAGAGAGGGACAGGTGAGACTGTGAAAGAAACAACAATGGTATTTATATGAAACTGATAAGCCCAATGTAATGAGGCTTACTTTGCTCTCTAAAAAGCGGGAAACAGAAATTACCACTCCAATACTCCAAACTGTTTTATCGTGGCGATCACGAATTTAGATAACATAGCTTATACAAGTCTTTTTTTTTCAGAGAAAGACACAGAGAAAGACAAAGAAGAGAAATGCATTCCCATTCAGAAAGTTCTGATGAAGAATCTAGACCTAATAAGTAAGTATTTTTTTGCACTTAGAGTAATTATTGTTACGTTTTGAAATTGCCTAAAAAACGGCCTACTCGAAAATAAATTGTGTTTTTCTATTCCATTCTAAAAAAAAATGTTTTTTTTTTCAGTTATGAACGTGAATACAGGAGAGCGAGCAAGAGACTTAGATTACACAACCAAAGACCAGCGACGCAGCTAACGCCACGGACTGTTTTCCATAAGTAAGTGGTGTTGTCTTCACACATTCCTATGAAAAACTAAAATAGATTCGAAATGTGTTAATAATGATCACGATTGACTCAATGATAATTAACGGCATTCAGGCCATGATTTAAGATTATTTATTTATTTCATTTTAGACATTGTGTATGTCATTTTTATTTTTTAGATGTCTTCCATTATATTAATTTATAATAAACTCAAGTCAAAAAAACTCTTAGCAAAGATAAACAGAGACTTAACTGGTTATTTCTTTCCCAGAGCGTTAGATGCCGTCGACATATCCTGGGAGAATGATCACCTGAAGAACATCCTAGGCAGTGACGAGTACTGCGACCCTGACAAGCCGGAGAAACCTGGCTCCTCCACCACCACCACGCTGCAACCTTACCCCAAGTTCAATGAGGATGGACAACCTTTGTGGCACGGTACGATTTACACAGAAAGAAAAAAAGCTTTCTCACATCAGAACCCAATCAATGAAAAAAACATTTTTGTGTGCTCTTTCGAAAACAGCATTATTCTCGATTTTCAAAGAGGTTTTGAAAATGATAATATTTATGCATATGTCTGGGTAGATTGCTAAGTAACTAGTAGTCCCAGTAACTACAATGCAGGCTTATAATAAAGGCTGCAAAGATTCACACTGTAAAAAACTCTTTGACGGTGAATATGCATGTTTCAGCCATTCAAGTATATCTTAGTCTTATTTCCGAGTTGTTCTAATAGTGTTTGTGTTGTGTGTAGAGCACCTGCCGGTGGTGGGCGCTCGTATCGAGGCGCTGCGGGCTCACGGGCGCGCGCCCGCCGCGCTGCGCCTCGCCGTCAGCGCCGCGCGGGCCATGCGACATCGACAGGTAACAATCATATTGCTGAGCTGATCTTATTTTCGAAAACTATGTTCTGCCTATTCTCTTTACTAGCTGTAGGCATATCCAGTTTTTCCGAATGAGCTGGTATCTTGGTAATGGAAAGAACGTAGAGCCAAGATGTTTGAGTACATTTTACTTACATAGCAAAAATTTGGAAAGATGTCATCGCAAAAAATCTCAAAGTTTTGAAAAACAAAACGGAATTCAACCTTGACCTGCCTTGCTCTAACTTTGATAATCCCATATCACGGCTATTAACCAGTGTCACTTGTGACGCAGGAGGTGTCCCAGCAGCGCTGGCAGGCGGAGGTGTCCGGCGGGGGCGCGGGCGGGGCGGGCGGCAGCTCGGAGGGGGGGGAGCGCGCGCGGGCCTCCGCCGTGCTGCAACACATGGACTTCGGCACCTGTCTGCCCGCACACCACACCTGCGCGCTCTCACACCACCAACGATGTATTGGAAGAGGTTAGTTTACTTAAATCAATCAAATAAATAAGCTAGGCTAATCATCCACTGTTGGACATAAAATTACTTCGAATAGGAGAAGTGCGTCTTAGTCAAAAAGTAAATTTTCATTAAAGAAAACATTTCTGCCCTTTTTTTAGAAACCGCGGAAAGACATAGGGTTTGGCTTAAAATCCCCTTTGGAAAACCCATTCCAAACTCACCGATTTCAAAGTCTTAATATTTTAGAAAATGTCGTTTTAAGCGAAGTATTATATAGAGTACTTATTGATGTTAAATGTATTTTACAGACAGCAGATGTTGGACGGGTTGGACGCTGGAAGCGATCTGGTGCGTGTACGAGTGTCTAGCGGACGCGTGCCTCGCGCCCGACGACCAGCGCGCCTCGCCGCGCCTTCACACTGCCTACCTAGACGAGGAGCCCAACACCGGCTTACCGCCAAGGTAAAGCAACATTTAGGCTTATACGAGACTTTATAATATAAAAAAAATGAACTTGAAGTGAAGTTAAAAGGTTCCGGTAAAGGTAAAAAATTTTAGAATACACCTAAAGTTTTGCAATCGGTTGAAGCACTTGAGTGCATAGACTACTTACACAAACTTGATGAATAAAACTGGTTCTAATGTAAAAAATATTGTATAGGTATCAGCACGTGCCGGTAGCGGGCAGCAAAAACCCCGAGGAGACTTACCTGGCACTGGCGCTGGAAGCGGCGCTGCTGGGGCTGGGCGTGCAGCGCATGCTGCCGAGCGGGCTGTACGCGCAGGAGCGGCACTGCAAGCAGGAGGAGCGCCTGATCGCGCAGCTGACGCGCGTGGAGGGCGAGGCGGCGGCGGCCGTGTGCGCGCGCGTGGCGGGCGCGCTGCTGGCGGGCGGCCCCGCCTCGTGTCTGGGCGAGCGCGTGCACCCGCGCGCCGCGCCCGCGCACACCTTCGCGCGCTACCTGTTCCTGGCGCTGCTGCCCGCGCAGCCAGACCTCGCCTACCGCCTGGGCTTGCGTGCCATGAGGTACAATACTACATTACTTTCACTACCGTTTTGATTCAAAACAATTTCTTGCCACTCACAATTTCTTCAAGAAGTCCATTTTTAATTTAGACGTATCGAGTCTTTTACCTATTTAAAATTTGTCCTTCCGTTTAATGGCCAGAATTGAGTTATTTCTCAATTCTTCTTTTTACTGTAGTGGCAGAATAATATTAATAATCTTGTTGTGTAGGTTACCTATGGTAGAGGAGGCGTACGCGTTAGACGGCAGCAGTACAGGGGGCGGTGCAGGCGCAGCCGGGGCCTGGCACACGCTGCAGCACGCCGAGCAGCAGCAGGCGGCATTAGCGAGCGCGCTGCTAGGTACATACATAACTTTACCAACCTTGAACCAAGATTTAAACAAATCCCTGCACTTTTATCTAATAGAGGAAATATTTCTTCAAGTCTTAAACAGAACTAAAATCGATGACTGGTTAAAAGTACCAGTCGCTTTACCAACTACCAAGAACATCGAATGTTCGTCCATTAGACTTTGTTACATAACGTTAAGGCGACTTTAACAATAAATCAATGTAACATTTATGTGTTCCCTGTGCAGGTGCGGCGCGAGGCAACCCTGGGCGGCTGCGGCTGGCGCTGGGCGCGGCGCAGCGCCACGTGCGCTCGGCGGCGCAGCTGTTCCGCCTCGCGCAGGACGCGCTGCGCCACGCCGCGCCGCCCGCCGCGCCACACCACCACCGCGACCTGCTCGCAGCTGCCTTCGAACTCGGCCTCCAGGTATATACCACTATCTATCTTTTCTATATCACTTCCCCTACTGTTGACAATCGTGAATCTATAACCAATGAAATATTAACAATACGGCACCTGGAAAAGAGCTGCGTATCCACTTCCAATTGTTTCCAACACACAATTCCACTAAAATATCCAGCAACTCCTTACAAACAAAATAAAAACTAACCTTTTAGATATAACTGAAATCGCCAGATTTCCAACATTCATCAACAGATTTTTTTAGCTGGGTCTACTGACCAAGCTTAAATGTGATCATCTATTTAATAACATTCTCTTTATCGCAATACTGTAGCTAAAACCAACATAATCCGAAACTAACTTATTTCTCTATGTTTCTGCAGGTACTCAGGATGACGTTATCCTCTGTGAACTGGAGACGGCGTGAGATGGTGCGCTGGCTGGTCACCTGCGCCACCGAGCTCGGACTTGACGCGCTACTGTCCATCATGCAGAACTGGTCAGTATTTACAACTATAAATTTGTCAAAGTTTTTAAACGAGAGACCTTCTATCGCAACCTAAAATTGCCATTACACAAAATACCAAAAGCATAGCCGTATACACTGAGCGCGACTGTCGCGAGTTCAATGCATCAGGCATCATTCATACGACCGACAAGCGTTTCCTGAGTCTGGATTTCTTTGTACGTCACAAGTTCTATAAAACAGCTTTACCCTTTTACTAAACTGCTCTCATTACAGGTATGAGTTATTCACGCCGACGGAAGCGACGGGCCCGGTGGCGGCGGCGGCGATGTCGCACGCGACAGCCCTGCGACTCGGCCTCAGCTTCGAACAGCAGGAGAAACTCAGTGCATGCGCGAGAACGCTAGCCCTGCAGTGTGCCGCTAAGGTATGAAAACTCGAATTAATTTAAGCTACGACGAGGATATGTACTGTAAAGATTGTCGCTAAAAAGCCTTTCTATAGCCTACGAAGGTTTGAGTCGCGAGATCGCTGTTGCATGTCTCTCTACGGAGAAGGATTTTCACTGATAGATTTCTATCTCAATAAGTCCTTAGCTCTGTGATGACGCGTTGCAAAGCATCCTTCCCTACCCATGTCTATACCTGCAAAGTCGTCAAAATATTGGGCGAGTTTCTGGACCGCTATAAAAAATTACAAATACTAGCATGCTTAACGAATCAGTCAAACGTGGTCAAACGTAATGTTCTGTCAATTCAAAGACACGTCACTTGTCGGTTCTATCAACATGTATGGGGCCTTGACTTATTGGTTTGTTACCCCAGGACCCGCCGGGCTGTGCGTTGAGCGCGCTGTCGGTGTGCGAGGGCTCTGCGGGCGCGTTCGAGGCGGCGTGCGCGGCCGTGGGCGGCGCGGCGGCGCGCGGCGCGCTCGCCTCCAGCCAGCTGTTCGCGGTGGCGCGCTACATGGAGCAGAGGGGGCAGCCCGCGCGGGCCATGCGCCTCGCCACGCTCGCCATGCGGAACCTGCATCTGCATTACAACCAGGTGAGTCTTACCCCAAAATTTGTGACTTCAATCTTTATAAAAGCCATAGCGATACAAAAATTATATTCCTTAAAGTGAGAAGCCCAGAAGGGGCTGCAGAAGTCACTTTCACTGAAGACTACAGATCAAAGATACCCTTGCCCGTGCCTTTGCCAAGCTCTGCGCAATACAGCGTAGCCATAACCTAACTGGCCGCTAGTTTCATTTTCAAGACTATTTAAATATCACATTCCTACGGTTTTAACTAACCGTAGGATACTTCAATCAAGTATTCTACCCCAACAATACAAACTACTCATGACGTACACGATATGACGTGTTGCTAACATACTGATGTTACGCTACAGGACAGCCACCCCGCGATCGCGGACATCCACTGGGCGGTTGCGCTTGCGCACTCGCTGGGCCGCGCCGAGCTGCAGGCGATGCTCCCGTTGCTCGTCAAAAACGTACAGTGTGCGCCTGTCTTGGTGAGTAACATAAAGATATTATTGCTTCTATTATTTTATGATAAAAAATAAAACTCAAAATGTCAACATTTGCTCGCTGCTCTGATGATATTAAAAAGAAGCCCTTCATGTTTTTGTATAACATGTAAACCCACACGAGATGAAAGTTACATTATACTTTAGCAGTGAAAGTGTGTGTTTATGATTCATATTATTTTTAACTTAATTATTATATTATTTATAACTTGAGTAAATTTTTTGTAAATTTGGCATAAAAAATCGGCTATTTTTGTAGCTTCAACCGCTGAACCGTGGAGTGGATATACATTTTTCCACCAAGATATTATTTCCAACGTCGTTACGTAAGTAACAGAATTAAGATAAGAAACGAGTAATGCTTGTTTCTTGATCTTAATTCTGTTACTCCTGTATTTATTTAATACAATTTCATTGACCGTACGCATGTGTCCCCCAGTCGGACGTGCTCCGGCGCTGCTGCGTGGCGGCGGCGGGCTGCTCGCGCGCGCGCGGCGCGGCGGCGCGCCCCCCCACGCCGCTGCGGCCGCTGCTGGAGGCCGCGCTCCGGGCGTACGCCTCCACCACGCACGCCAGGCTCGCGCACATCTCGCCAAGACACTACGCTGACTTCGTCGACTTCTTAGGTATGAATTCTAAACTTATTATAAACATTATTATCTCAAAGAAAAGTCCTCAAAGTAACATTGTACAACAGCAAACTAACATACATGAATCTTTGGAGTACTAACCATAGATGACCATTTGCATTTTTATTATGCCGAATATTTTTTTATAATCTATGTTCATGCAACACGGGTCTAACATTTAAGGATCATCATACTTCCTTAATCATTTTAGATGGATAGGAGAACTGGCATCGAAACTAACCTTTATCGTACTTGTAATATATGACTAATATAGTATTTTCCGTTCAGGTAAAGCTCGGGACACATTTGCCCTCGCGCCTGACGGCCCACACCAGTTCGCGGCACTACTCCAAGAAATCAAGCTGAAATACAAAGGGAAGAAGAAACTCATGTTCCTTGTGAAAGAAAGGTTCGGGTGAACCGTCTTACTCGTTCACAACCCACCGAGATACATTATTAATATTCCATTCCAATTTAATTTTATAAAGCATTTGTTTCGATGCGTGAAATTAATATTTTTGGGCCAGTTGTAACATCGTATTGTTTATGGTTTTGTTGTTTTCACTATGGCTGACGTGGTCAAACATTATTGACAACTTTTTAAATCAGAAAGGTGGAACTTCTTGCAGGATCACTTCCAAAGAGTTTCGTTAATTATATTTGGTTTGTGAAACATATCTGCCAGATTATTCCAGAGCCTTTGACCATGTTCTGCTATCCACAAGTTAATGTTAAACTCATGGCACGCTCTTATTTGTTTAATTGGTGCAATCATTGTTTACATTTAAAGTTTTTGTTTGTGTTTTGTTGATAACGTGCAATAAGCGGCCATGATAAAGACAAATTTAGCTTACGCTACGTGAGATGTCGTCATCAGAACTAGTTTCAATAATGAGTATTATCGTGGGAAGTTTCAAATTGGCGTCTATGCATTTTGACTTGCCCAAGTGTAATGTAAAGATGTCCATGTCTCGTCAGAGCCCCGGAACTGAGTGATCGAGGACTGTGTTTCGTTCCGCGGTAATTTTCGCTCGATATTTTTTTACCGGATGGGTAAAAATCATTACCTCATGCAAGGTACAACCCGTGTACCAGCCGTGTACCAAACCAGTCTATTTTAAAGTATTATTTTTTATTTAATAATTATAAATACGGCTGACCTCGTAATTTTCATTTTTTTATAATCGTAAGAAATGATCTCAATAATTCCATTTGTGTAAATAGAAACAAGTTTGTAAATATAGACAAGTTTAGTATTGGGATATGTTAGTTAATTAATGTAAGGTTTGTGATATGTGCGAGTATTGCGTGTGTAAATGTAACCATGTTTGTTTTATGTCGAATATTGATTGATGTGGGGCGGTATTCGCACAAATCGCAAGTTGTCAGTAGTATAGCGCGCCATTCGAATAGCGTCCAATAGCAATGGAAGAATTCATAAAATATGACACAACACCAAAGAAATATATCATAAGTCCAAGTGTGAGATAAGCAATGCCATCATATTTTCAGTATTCTTGAGTATTCTGTCTGTAGATATTCTTTTATGTAAGCTCCCGTTTTTGTTTGTTTCGCAACTTGTTCAACGTATTAGAAAAAGTGTTCTTTTAAAAAAAAAACCGTTACAAATTGGCGCTATAACCTTTTTGTCAAATCGAATTATCGTTATTTAACTAATCAAGCCGTATTCCTTGTCTGTTTTATTTCGTTACACAAATATTATTTAAGAGCTATTACTTTGAATATTAATATTTAAATTACAATCGCTGTTCATTTCTTAAACTCTGCCTTTTTCTTGTTTAGAGTAGAATGTAAAATTTAACAAGAAGTGCATTTATAAAGATAGAAATGATTAATATTTAAATAGAGGATGTATGAATAGTGTGGAGAGGATAGGATGAATTGAATAGTATATAGAATTAACGAAGGACTTTTGTACTTTTTGTGGTGTGTATGAGGGTTGGGCAAAACGTTATTTTGAAATTGTACAAAGAGAATAATAAAAATATCATGTACGCGTTCAATAAATCAAAAGTTTGCCAACCCTAAAATGTGTCAAATAAAAAACAGGACATTAGTACTCATTATAATATTGTAAATGTAAATATAAAAGATATGATTTTTAGTTAGAACGCTGATAGTAGCCACATCCAATATCTTCCTTATCAGAGAACTTTTACACGGAAGTAATGAATATCAGGTTAGTCAGGAATTAGGAAAATGTATGTTATTTATTATACCGCTTTATACTTGTTACATACATAGAGCAGCGAGACATAGCTAAGTGGGCGCTGAGTCGGCAGAAAACATATTTCGCTTGCGTCCGCCATATTGGTCGACATGTCAAAAAGGTTACAAGATGGCCGAAGCGTTTCTTAAAATCGTTTGCTTTTAAGTGAATTGTTTTAAGTAACGTGTGATCCTACAATCTCGAATATTAAACAAATATATTCTCTGCTCACTCAGCAAAATACAAAATGATAAAGGAGTGTTTGTAAAAAGTGTTGTCAATGCATCCCGGCGCATGTGAAATGAAGAATAATTATTTTTTGTATGAGGAGATAAATTAATTTTCATAGCAAATAAATGTTTGAATGTCGAGCAATAATTTTGTAGCCTTCAGCCGGTCTGCTGTGATTGTTTGTGCAACTCTATTGGTTGTTGAGAACTTTTAGCTTTGTAATCAGTTTTGGAGCCTTTGAGATGTGAAGGGTATGATGCTAAAGATTTGATCCATGGAAATTATTTGGAGATTATTTTATATTTGTATTAAAAAGTTAGCGATTTTCCTGTTTTGTGGGCTTATTGGCTAAAGCAATTTCTAACTCAAGTGACAATTCATTGATACAACAAGAATACTCTCTTTTTGAAAAACAACTATTTCCATATTAATTTGCAACAATGTCTTAACATCTGACGATAACTCATATTAAATCCATACCAATGAATATAATTTTTAAGCGCATTTAGCCAATACGCCTAATTCAAATATTCTATCGATCAGGGAAACGGTTAATGAAACAATAAGTAGGTAAACTTTTTAAGGCTGATTCAGACGATGCGAGAAATATCGTGCAAGTGGCTATACATTGCCGACTTTGAAACTTCACTTTTGATACCAGAGAGCAATACCGAACCGCAATGTATTGCACCTCGTACCATTTCCCTCGACGTCTAAATGGGCCTTAAGTATCATAGATCGTGTTTTGTTTTTCTCGAACATAGTAGACTTGCCAAGTTGTCTCCAAGCGAATACTGACCTCAAGTGCCTTCAGGCGAGTCCAAATAGCCAGGCCGGCTCACAGACGTTTACGTTGTACCTTCATTTTGTACTGTCAGTGTTATATTGTAATTGTGTTGTACGTCAAACGTGGACACCCTTCAGTGCTGGTATTATGAAGGTGATAATTTCAATATAAATAATTGAAAAATCTATTTGAATGGTTTTATTTTATCATTTTTTGGTGTCACCCTATTATTATTGGAGATCTCTATTTCAAAAGCCCGCGACAAGAGCATTCAGTTCCTTACTGCGTGCGTCCTTACCTTGCGTTGTCTATTTCCTGCAAAGCATTTTACAGTTCATTGTAAAAAAAGTTATTACAAAACGCTTAACCAAAAGATTCAGTTTAAATGATGTGTCGCAATACAAACTGCAAGTAAATTGCAACAACAAAGCCAACAAAAACTTGAACAGCATAGCAGTGATAGACTAGAAATAATTCACAAACAAATTGGTAGTCATGACTTTTAAAGCATCTTCGTCAAATAAAATGATCGTGTACGCATCGTCCTGTACAAAAAGAACAAGTAAATTTTTAAATCATCCCGCCAAATTATACCTTTACTGTGAAACGATCTAAGTATAAAAGTTCGATAGTAGGTATTTCGCGCTATAAGTACACTAGCCGAACTCAATATGAGGACGTCGGTGAAGTGGTAAAATACCATTAACTATTTCTTAATCCCTCAAATAAAAAATATTTAATACTGTCTAAATGACAAAAACATCAAAATAAATAAATATAAAGCCGATAAATTTCAACCTACGTGTTGAAGTGCAGCTGTCGTCAAGTCCACTTATAAAGCCCGCATGCAGCGTTCGGCTATCACCGTGCGAGGGATCGATGCCCGAATGCGAGACGTGTCAACCAATAACAGCGCGCGCACGACCCCTGCGGTCTACCGCAGTACCGTCACCCCCTCCCGTACCCTTCCCGCTCCTCGCAGCCTGCCCGCACCCGTCACCCGCAGTGCCCGTCAGCTGCCACACACAACGTACGTCCCGCACACAATATGGCGCACTTCACCGAACCCGAAATGCAAAAACTAGCCGAAATCTACAAAGACTACGACTGCCTGGGACATAAGACACAAGTTTTACAAAAGCAGGGAAGTGCGACAGAATGCTTACGAACTAATGTTGAAAAGATTGAACATTCCCGGACTCACACTGAAGGATATCCCGAAGAAAATTAAAAACTTCAGATCTTCGTACTACCAGGAACTTAAACGGATACGAAATAGTTTGAATGCGGGCGATGAGGGGAAGGTGTACATACCAAAAGTGTCCTGGTTTAGCCTAGCTGATGAGTATCTAAGTTCAATCTGGAGCGAAAGGCATCACAAATACTATGTAAGTTGTTTTTTTATTACTAAAATTATACTTATAACTAGTAACTAGCATCTTTGCATATCTGCACTTTAAGCATTAGGTATGTTTAAAATTTGATGCCTATTTTTTTTTTGCCAAATTACACTTCCTAAACAAGTTTATTTGTGTTGAATTCACCCGTTCTGATTTTCGGGTGGCACCGGATTTTTTCAAATGACAACTTATTTGGAGACTAATAAACTCGCTAAGACCGCAGCAAGATGCAACTCTGTATTGCAATGGAAAAAAATGGTTTTATTTAAGCTTCAATGGCTCCAATACAATTTAAATATATAATTTTGACTGCACGGATAGCCGAGTGGTTGAAGTCACCACACCAAACCCACTGTGCGCGACGTGTCGCGGGTTCGTTCCCCGCGTAGGACAAGCATTTGTGTGATCCATTCTGAGTCTGGGTGTCTTTGTGCATGTGAATTTTATGTTTGTAAAACCCCCCGCACCACAAGGAGTAAATTCCTTACTGCGGGAGTGGTTTATTTAATAAAAATAAATTAAAAAAATTCGCTATAGAATTAAATACTTAGCAAGCCTATACAACAGTTCATTAAAATAGCAAACAATGTTACCATCTTGAACACATTGTTTTTCTTTTACAGAGACCAAAAGACGAATTGAAACTACTCATTCGTGGTAAAGACGTGCATTTTGAAAGAAGGAAGAAGTTGAAACCAAGTGTCGACAAAACCAACGAAAACTCCAGCAACGAAAAAATTGAAGTCACCCAAGCATCTTCTAGCAGTAATACAGAAGGCCCTGTAGACGAATTAGAAAGTTTTGGAAAATACATTGCTGCTTCTTTACGAAGTATGCCAAAGGAATTTTCGATTATCGCTAAGACGGAGCTACAGAATACCTTGTCAGATGTGGAACTGAGGATCATGAGGCAAGCCACGTCGAGCAGGGCGTGCGACCCGCTGGGCGGAGCCTCAACCAGCAGCTTTGATCATAACAGTTCGGGTTGCGTATCGCCAAGTTCTGATTCCTGTCTGTCAAGTCTTAAAATAGAACTTGACAATTAGAAGGTGCAATTATTATTGGATTTACTATAGACTTGTGTATTTATCAAGATGCTTAGATTAGTTTCGGGGCAAGCCGGAGTCCTGAATTAGCTGACGCGGCTGAGTCGCAAGTCACTCTGGAATTAAAAGTGTATAAATCCGCCTCAAGAAAGTTATTATAAAAAATAATTAAAACTCAAATTATTGAAAACCAACTTATGGATAGTAATTTAGAAAAGTCGATTGCTACTTTGTGGTACAGAATAACTACATGTACGTTAGTTTTACCGATACCTACCAAGTAAATTATGTAGATATAAGTATATATGTTTTGTAGTGATATTAAATGTATAATATAATAATAGTGAGGAAATTTCGTCTCTTAATTAAAATAAAGATGACTCAATGATGTACGTCGTGTTGACACCTACCCCTCCAAGCAAAAGTTATGGACAAACGACACTTAAAGAGCATAATATTTATAAAAGAGGTTTATAAACAAAAATATTTCAGTAATCTTCGATTCAATGTACGTAGAATGGAACGCTTAGCGACACGTAAACGTCAATCGTGAAAGAAACCAAAAGATTGCCCGTTATGCTTTTAATTGTACGCTAATAACTAGAGAAAAACTGCTCGATTTGGAATTTAAGAGATACTATTAAGAAAAGGCTAAGAATAATTTAGACAGATGTTACTAAAGGTTCGTGGACCTATTCCCGTTAGTAGGTACTCGTAGTTAAGTAAGTACTATACGTAGATCACACTAAATCATCGCAAAAGAAGGAAAGCGGGTGGGTTATACTTGTAAAATGCTAACTGGGAGAAGTCATATAATGATTTCCCATCAGAAAAATAGGGTTGCAAGCTCGATAAATAATTTTTGGATATTGGGGTATCTTTTTTCTGACAAAGAACTGAAGATATTATTTACATTTTGATAGCACCATCTAGGAAATTTTAGCACTCCCTTTCGCTCAATCCAAAGCGGGAGGAGTCCAGTCTAAAACAAAAATGTGGATATTATCATCACCTAAAGCCATTGTCCTCTTGTCACTGCTGGGCATAGGCCTCCGCTTTCTCGTGCCAATTTCATCGGTTCGTGCAAGCCTCATCCCGACTTTGCCCGAGACCTTTAATGTATCATTAACCCATCTTGCTCCCGGACGACCGACGTGGGTAAAGTCCGCGTACATTGATGTTATACGTATGTTTATTCCAAGTTGGGTGGTGACAGGCTCCGCGGCAGTGGATCGCCTCGCCCCTCGCGTACAACATGCTGCTGGCGCTGCTCAACGAGAACGTGCCCTCAGTGGACAAGTATCAGGACGTAAGTGTTTACATAAACCGACTCAAAAATATTATCTGTCATAGTGTCCATAAGTAATACACAGTGATTTCACCTAGAATAACCGACCGTTTTTGACATAAAGTAGCAATCTATTGCTAGAGATATCTCTTTAGAAGCCAACCACCAATTTTCAATGTGATCTTGACGCAGTTGTTAAAGAAAGGGCAATAATAACAATTCAATGAATTAACATTCTCCAGCTTATCAAAAAAATGCAGAGGAAACAAGGTTATTTATCAATGAACAAGCTTTTTCTATCGTCGGAGAGAGTCGGCGAAACAAAGGACTTGCAGTATCTGATGCAAACATTGTCACATATCGAAATGGAAGAGACTAATTTTAGTAAAAGTTTAAATTCATTTGAATTATGGGTATGTTACTTTCTTAACTTAGCTTTTAAATGCGTAGAAGACCTTTAAAATATCAAGATCATATGTACAAATTAACTAGAAGTATGACCGTTGTCGTTGTCTTCCAAGTAGGTTGTAATAGGTTTTTCTAGGGTACGCAAAATTAAAAAGCTTATGCTTTATTATGTAATTATCTCTTGCCTTAAATGGTAGAGGAAAATATCGTGGATGAAAAACACGTTACGTTACAAAATTTTGACACGTTTTAAAGCATGTCAGAGGCTATCGGGCGGTAAAAACCCTGCGACACCAGATTGTACACCAACTCTACAAAAACAGGAAATAAATACTTGACAATATGTTCAGTAAATAACCCTCTCACTTACATCACTTTGGTGATAATTATACGACTTGTTTTCAAAATATATTATGTTTATTTTCCTTGTCTATAATCCACTAATTTCGTAATTATTGATGACAACCTTTGACTTTCTACCGGTACATTTTCTTCGACTTACGGCTTTAAGATACTTCAAGAGAGTTTTAAGATGAAAATCTATTTTCGATGACCAACTTGTGCGACTCGAATTAGCCAAGTTTCAAATCTCCCTTGCATTTCAGGTGCGAAAATTTGGATACAAAGGTCCAGGTTTGGAAATACCCTCAAGTTCAGAGTATGTATTAGCTAATGCTTTTTTCTTTCGCGTGAGTCAAAATCCTTGATATTCTATATAAAAGTAAAATAAATATGTGGTTATCCGTTGGTTGTGTTACTACGTTTGCCAAACTCTCCCGTCACTCTAACGGCAAAAAGTTGAAAAGCTTGTCAATGGTTTAACAGATAAAAAAGCAGTCGGAAAAAAGGGATTAATTTCTAGAAAGGGTTCCGAAATGAACTGCATGGATAACCGAGTGGTATGGGTCACCACGCAAAACACCATGAGCATGATGATTCGTGGGTTTGATC
Source organism: Trichoplusia ni (assembly GCF_003590095.1). Taxonomy (NCBI): domain Eukaryota; kingdom Metazoa; phylum Arthropoda; class Insecta; order Lepidoptera; family Noctuidae; genus Trichoplusia; species Trichoplusia ni. The sequence continues at coordinate 1,962,784 of NC_039479.1, forward strand.
CCCGAGAACGAGAAGAATTTGTGTGGTCTGCAAATATTGTGTAGGTGACTGTTGTATGTGTGAATATTTGTTCTCTCTTATTCCCGCGATATAAGGAATCGGTTCCTTAATATGTCAGACGAAAATATCTTAAGTACTATTGCAATTAATAATAAATCTATCGGCGAAGCATAGTACACTCATTATAGTTTATTTACAGCGTGCTTGGCTTAAGAGTGACAGTGCTGGCGCTTCGATGAAGATATTTAACTCATTCAATTACACATCTGACGTTACTTATGATGCTAGAGTAAGTCAAACATTACTATATATGTACCAAGTTCTAAACATTTCCATCCTCAGGTGGTTCTAAATCAGATAAAGATATTATGATAGTTCAAGATATCACGCGCTGGATATTTTCCCCACGTCTCAAAGTAATTTTCAGTTAGAGCAATCTACAGGGCTTATGTGCGATCTGCTGAGGCTAGATTGCAACAAGAGAAAAATTGTGAGTGATCCAGAAATGCTTATTATCTATAGGCTATAAACTATAGACTATAACTAAATAAGAAAATATGGTTCATAGACCCATTCTATCATACTTCCTCACTGAAATTAGCTGATTTTATATCTAAATGTGGAAGAGTAATTTGGATACTTTTTCCAGATCCTAGAACTCCCTTTGTGCTCCAAGTTTAAGCTGGTGCTCCTAATACCGTGTGAGAGGGACAGGCTGGATGCTCTGTTCAGCAGGCTGAACAATGAAGGTCTGGCGGCGGCCATCAGCAGTCTGCATCCGATCTTCACTGTCAATAGCAAGATGGTGGCACCGAACATCGATTTTGCATCCACGATTCAAATTAAAAATGTGAATAACTTAATTAATAGAATACTCAGATAGAAGATAGTAGGATTCAGATTATGCGCCTATTCCTATTTTGCAGTCACAATCATCGTCATGAGCATGATGTCCAATACTGTACATTTGCGGCGCTCTGTTTAATAGCGTAAACATTCAAAACGATGGCTAGTCGATCAATTTTTGTGTAACTCAAATAAAAAATATTGTTTGCCTTCCGAAAAACGTACTTCAGGGACTACAACGCCTTTGCAATAAATTATAGCAATTTTTTTTTTAAACTTCTCCCGTACTAAGGAATCAAACATACAAATCACATGCACAATGATACCCAGATTCAGAACAACATTTGTGGATCACACAAATACTTGTCCTACGCGGGGATCGAACCCGCGACACGACGCGTACAGTGGTTTTGGCGTGGTGACCTCAACCACTCTGCTATCCGTGCAGTGGATTGCTAGTAATGCGATTGCTAACATGTTTTTGGTAGGCGCTTAACCGGAATGTACTGAACTCTTCACTAAATTCAATCGTGACTTCGTGCTTCAGGAATTGGCAATAAATTAATTTGTTTTATTTTTACAGAATTTAAATAATCTAGAGAGCGGCTCAGTTTTGCAAAGTGCTACCATATGTGTCAATGAAGAAGGCACTGTTGCTAGAGTAGTTACTTGTAAGCATTTTTTTATTAATCACATTACTATTATGTAAACGGGGCGCCATGTAAATGCGTCACACACTATTTAGATTTGATATCAGGATCCCAATTCTGCTATTTAAAATTGCCGATAATTGAATCAAATAAATGGAATGGTTTAAATGACAATATTCGTATCCTTCTAAAAAAATTGCCAACACAATAATTTGAAATTCAGTACTGAACACTCACTGTCAATACAAAAAAAAATCCAATTACTGTGATGAATAGAGTCATTTTAATTCAGTAACTTTTTACTTTTTTTTCAGATCTAATATCTGTAAAGGCCGAACTATCGAACTTAGAATATAAATTTGAATCGTTTGCAACACCGTTTCATTTTGCGCTTGTGTCAAATGATACACCATTCGTGACTGGACAGTTCTACAGGGAATAAGTCGGCAATCGGTGACGTAATTTGGTTTAATTCTTAAGTTTGCCATGAGTTTTAGGGACAACTGAATTGTATATACTATGTATATGCGAAGATATATACGGGTCTAACTAGTCCACCTAACACTATTTGTCTTTCTCAATTTGTTGCTGTACGTAATTGTTTTATTATTTATTTATAAATAAAAGTGATAGTGAGTAAATTGCATTTTATTTATAATCACGACTCCCGCGGTCAGAAAGTTGTGGTGTGGTGGGTTACACAAACATTCAAGTCACTTACACAAAGACAACCAGACTCAGTACAACTGTGGTCCAAAGGTGGGGATCGAACTTTGGAAAAACAAGCGAGTCAAACGTTACATGGAGTTTTCCTCGACGGATCGTAAACATGCATTCAAAAAATTACCAAACGCCACGAATATAAATCATAAATAATTTATTAAGGTTTTAATGTTGACACCTTCGTATTTATCTCGACCTGATTGTTGGGTTGTCTCCGTTTTCCATTTTCATCCGCGTAAATTGATTGCCCTGGCCAAAAGTTCTTCTGCTGATCCTTCAACATTCTTCTGTGGTTAACACGCCTCCCTTTATTATCGATTACAGGTATTTCAGGCCCTCTCTCTGGCTGCTTCCTCTCCACAGCTTTCGCTGAAGCCTCCTTTTCCCCAGAATCATTATATAATTCGTCATAACCTAGTACCAGAGGTGGGAGAACGACTAGACTTGCTGTTCGTTCTCTTGATTCGCACTGGAATGAAAATTAGGATTACACAATTTCTTCTAACAAAAAACGTTTTTATATCTACTTTACGAAGATAATTTCCGGTCTTTAGCGGGTAGAGCCGCTAGCAACAGCTATTTATACATAATAGCTCTTCCCCATTCTCAATAATATCACTTAAAGACGTGGTGGTAGACCCCATGGTCTTCCGAAGCTACATCTATTGTGGAACCTTACTGCTGAAGCTGAAAATAAGGGTAGATTTATTTTCGCTAAAATTCACAATATTTCACCCGATACATTCAGACACCAATATACTTAACATTCGATTAACTTAAGATATATTTTAGACATAGTATCTCACCACAGCTAGAGACCCAACTGCAACAATCACAATCGGTAATAAAGACATGGTCACGTAACCTCGAATCAACTTTTATGCATACTTTATCGTCAGCAATAAACTTTCAATTTATACTCGATACATTTTTGAATGTTTATTGTAGTTTCTAGTTCATTATAAAGGAGGTTTAATTACATTGTTCGATCGTGTGAATCCATCTATTATAATGAGTAATCACCGTTACGACGGAGTTAGGCACGTTTTCAGTTGATTTTTCAAAATTGATTAGATATTTGATGCTAAATAAAATGATGCAACGGTTTTCTCAGGACTTTTTAAAGGGACTGCCCGACTAGTTTCAGAACCAAGCGGCTTCCTTAATAATGAGCTGACGCAGAGCTGAATTATTGATAGAAAATTACGGTTAACAGGAAACGAAAAATAAACAAGTTCTAAATAACGTGTACTGAAAATACTCTTAATAACTATTGAAAGTGCATTTTTTTGGATCTTGTAACTGTTCGCTCCCGGTTTTTTTCTCAAACTTCATCAGGAGCCAAGTGTTCATCTTCCGCAACTTCTGTGGCCGGTTCATCATCATCCTTGGGGATTTCTGGCGGCTGTCGAGACAACTCCACTCCAGCGTCACGAAGCAGAGCCATAAGCGTCGCCAACGAACTGGTCAACTATAAACAAAACAATATAATTTTCGATAATGGACTTTTAAGAAGTAATCTTACCAGTGTAGCAAGTTGTGTTGCTCTACCTTACCAAAAAAAACAAATGACCATCTGCTATCGAGCAATAATACTATGGAGCTTCTGAGTTACCTGAGCATCCGGCCGCTCCTCCCTCTGCAGCAGCTCGGCGGTGAGAGCGGCCTCGTCCTCGGCCTCCGCCAGCCTGCCGGCGCGCGCGTGGCGCCCCGCCATGTTGATCCTGATGAGAGGGTCGTCCCCCGCCAGCGCCACCGCGCGGGAGTACGCTGCGTCGGCTCTGCTGTCACCAAGACGCTCCAATGCTATGCCTATCAACAGCACCTGAGAAAACAGCAATTTTAGTATCATATTAAGCTATGAAATGGCAAATTAACGTGACTACGGCCAATGCACACTCACGTCAAGGTTACTCATACTGCTGTTTGCTTGTTTTGTTTGCTGCTGTTTTGTCTATGTCAATGGCACAGTCACTTATTGTGGCCCCCCGGGGAAAGATAAGTTGAGCTATCTACATTTCATTTGGAGAAATATTGGTAATGATGGAAAGATGCGTTAAAGTTTGCGTAGAACGGGTTCAGGTGGAGATTATTAATTATATGTTGCGCTTGAATGAAATCAATTTAAACGAGGATTAGTTAGAAGTACATACCGTGTAGGGCTGAAATGGCTGCAAAGCTGCGGCAGTGGCGAGCCTGCAGAAGGCGGAGGCAGGACGCTTGCACACGAGCAGCGCAACACCCAGGTTGTGTGCCGCTCGCGCACTGAGGGGCGCCGCCCAGGCAGCACGTTGTAGACATGTTAACGCCTATTTCAGAAGACCAGGTCGTAAATAACAAGCTTGTCATAAAACTTCACATGGAAAAAGTATAAATCTGGCAATAAGTAAGTCGAATTGTGTTAAATAATTTCTCTTTTCAACTTCACGTTTATTGTGGACTTGTACTAACAGCAATATACTTTTTCTTCGCCATTAATGCTAATCCTAAATTAGCGTGGGCAGCTACACAAGTTGGGTGTGCTGTTAGGGCAGCTTTCAGCCTCGCTAGGGCGGCATCTACGTCTTTGTGCTGCAGCATCATGGCCGCGAGGGCCAGGGCAGCGGCGTGCTGCGTCGGCTGCTGGGCGAGGGCGGCTCCAAGCAGCTGGAAGGCGCCCCGAGGGTCACCAGCCCGCAGACGTAACGCCCCGGCCGCTGCTAATGTGTCCGCTCCACATGCATGTGATCTGACAAATTGAGGACTGTTATGGAGGATAGAATAGGGTAGACTGCTGAGTATAAAAAGAACATATTTCAACAACGAATATTTACAAAGATTAACTGCTTTCAAGTTTAGAAGGGGCTCGTGAAGTTGTGATATCACACATAAGTTTCATTCACTATAATTTGCGTTATCGGGTCAAAAGAAAAAACAGGTATCCATTATTATGCATTAAACTACTAGACAGGCATTGAAAAAAAGTCATCATCCCTATTTTGTTGTCTTTCAATGATGTGATATGTCTCAGCTACAAAACTAAAGCTTAAGGTTATCAGCTCACGACAGCGCCTGATCGTAGGCCGCCATTGCCCCGGGCACGTCGTCGGCGGCTAGCAGCAGGCGCGCCAGCAGCGAGGCCGCGCGCTCGCCGCCGCCCGCCTGCACGGCGGACCGCGCCCACTCCACTCCGCGCTCCAGCTCCCCTATGTTCCATGAACATTCCGCTGGAAACCCGTACCACCAATATGATGACTTTTCCTCGTATTTTTCGACGTTTTTATACACTCACTTTCTTGTTTGTTTGTTTATCGTTCCGATTGGGTTTTTGTAACTCAATTTTGAGGCACTTTCCGATAAACTAGCTGGCTGAAATTTTCAGAGTAACTTCATACCCGATGACGATGCACTTTACAACAATAAAAACGGCTGGACCGATTTTAATAAAATGTTAATGGAGTGACATTTAACGTGGTAATTTAGATTATTAAAATTTAAGACTTAACTAAGAATACTATTACTAGTTACCGAAAATGAGCCATGTCCTAAAATACTGTTATTTCCACTGTGGAACAGCGAAGCCGGTCTACGCCTCATAATGCGCTGTCATGCTTTCACGACTGCAATCATACATTGTCTTGAAGGATGTTAGTACCTACTCCAGATTTTTTTGTACTAAACCACTTCAAGCCCTTGTACTATACATTGAGGTACTAACCCAAAGCACAGTAAATATCAGGATCTGGATGTTTTGTTAACTTGTCCGCTTCTATGTAGGCCTCGTGCGATAACTGGAACCTCTGCTGACGCGATCTTAAATATTCAAATTCTTTATTTAATAACAATAATTGAAAAAAAAAAAGAATATCAAACTCGAAATACGATGATGAAACTAAATTATTTTAATGACTTACAAACATTTAGCGACTTGCTTAAGGGGCTCTGGGTCTTGTGGGTAAAGTCTGATGCAGCTGTGGTACCGCTCCAGGGCCTCCTGAAGTCGCCCAGCGTCAGCCAAAACGGAGCCCTGATGAGAATTTTATCATTATTGTTTTGATGTCAGAATGTTCAATAGCGATCTTTTGGCTTCGTATGACATTATTATCAAGTATTTAATGACGGTGAAGGAAAACATCGTGATTAATCCTAGCTTCCATATTGGAATCTTAATCTTCCTTATACGGGGAGAGGCCTTTGCCCAACAGTGGGACGTATGTAGGCTGGTACCTTAATGTAATGTGCATATCTATGTTTATTATCATGCTTCTTCTGCAAGTCATCGGCAAGCTCCAGGCATTGAGCATGTTCTCCCCTCACGTAGCGAGCATGAAGCAGCCAGTTCAAAGACCCAGTGGTGAACCCTGGCAAAATAAATATAAATTTATCGACACACCATGTTCCTATTTCTTTTTTTTTATTGTCTGATGAATGCCGGTATCCTGGTCGGAGGTTTTGACGACTTAAATATATTGTTGTATACTTTAAGAGATTTTAACAGCTTTAATTGACGTAAATACTAAATTAAGAATAAATTTGCTTGATTTAATACCATCTGTACTATTTTCTATGGACAATGCACGTTTCTTCATTTTCATTGTTTATTTTTTTTCGAGTGTTTGCGTTAACGCCGCCATGGTAACTCAACCTTGGCTCAAACCTAAAAACTATAATAATTGATAGACAGTGTCTTCTAGATTCTTATCTACAATTGGTTACTTAACACATAAGATTTAGCAAATGTAATGTTTTATGCTGTATTGACAGTATTGAATTGCTTGGAATAGCAGAAAAAAAATATCCGTTAGAAAAATCTGTGCATCTGTCTACATACTAACAAGTAATGAAAACCTTTGTTGGTATCTGTAAATTAAACAAATCATGAAAAATAATTGTGTTTTAAATACCCTACCCGAATCAACGTTTTACTTAAACTTTTGGTTCGATCAAAAACACACAGCAAAAAAGTAATATTGCAAATATGCGTTTCCGAACGAAAATGACAAATCAAAATTTGACAAGTGTATTATCATGAAATGGGTTCACAAATACAACGATAATAAATCTATTCTATATGTTATAAGCTTTAAATATTAATGTAAATTATTTTTGACTAAAATGGAGGACATGGCTAGACTTGCTGTGGTCGAACAGAGCCTTAGGGATGTGGATAAATTTAATAAAGTGTTATACGAGCTTCTGCGGCTAATCAATCACATTTTAGAAAATCCTCACGATAAATCATTAAGAACGATTAAAAGTGATATTCTAAAAGATGAATTAAAGTGTGATGCGTTCAATGAATACTTAAAATATGTCGGCTTTCGACCGGTAAGTAGTTGCCTATTAATATTCGTAACATAAAATAATAGTCTTATAAGTACAAATTGTTGTTCCAGACAATTAAACTCTTTATTTAAAAAAATTCTTATCTTGAAGGCTGTGCATGTAAAGGCATTCTCCACTTAAGAAAACATATACCTATGGATCATCATTTAATTATCTTATATGTGCATTAGGAAAATATAAAATCTGTATTTATAAAATGCATAAAATGAAAGGTTGATTCAGTTGATGATGAAGTCCGCGCACCAATTTTTTTAGCTTTTCAAATGGCTATTCCCAAAAAAAATAAAGCTATTATGTATTTTATTTTCTGTAAGCACTGCATGACATGTGCACTGTGTTAATCACCAAATGTTGTTTGTCAGATTATAGGGTATATATATATACATATATACAACATTACACAGAAACTAACCAGTAGAATACCAAATTCCCTGTTCAATCACAGATGCTAAATATTTAATAATAATAGGCATGTGGGCTTACAAAGGGCATGTTATGCTATTAGACACGGGCGAGATTACACAGCAAAGAAAAACACGCCATATAATAAGTATATGAAGCCATTTGCAGATTCTTTGAGAGTAGCTGAACACAGACTAACTGCTTCACCAGCCACTAAAAGAATAATATAATATTCCACACCTTCACACAATGCCATCTAGTCTCAAACTAAGCAAAGCGTATGAGTATTAAACAGACTGATAAACTTATATATTTCTAAATATATACATAATTATAGATCGATCACACCCAGACAAAGAACAAAATGATCATGCTCATAACACTAACATTTGTCCTGAGTGGGAATCTAACCCACAACCTCCAGTATAGCAGACAGGGCCATCAACCACTAGACCAACAGGCCAGTTGGATGGTTCCTAAATAGATGTTCATAATCTTTGAAATTTTCTGCCTTCCTTTTTATTTCATCAACTGTTTTACACCTAAGCTTGAACATGTAACTGACAATATATTATAATACTTTCATATTCTATGTTTAATTGCAGGAAGGCACAGAACTAACATATCCCAAGGAGCAGACATTGAGTAACTTAAGGATGGCCCAAGCAGCAATTGAAAGGAAGATAAATTTTTGTTACGGCCCGGTACACATGCAGAAAAGCGTTAGATTCAGAGTGGTTCCGAAGAAGATGGAGCTAAGACCTTCACATATACTGGTATTGTATGTTCTGGTTGTGGCTTTATGTTGTGCCTTGTAGACACTATAGAAAAAAAAATTATAGATGTAAATAATAAACCCACATTTTAAATGTCACTCCATTCAAATTTTACTAAAATTGGTCCAGCCTTTTTTATAGTTGGAAATTGCATTGTCATCGGTCAGCTTATTGGGAAGTGCCTCAAAATTGAGTTGCAAAAATCCAACTGAACAACAAATAAACAAGAGAGTGAGATATAAAAACATGGGAATAGAATGGTTCAGAATCCTGGCAACACCTTAAGTAAAATTCTGGAACTGAAAGTAACTAAAATGTGGAGTTCACTGTTATATCGTGTTTATTGACGTCAAGTTTACATGGTGCTTTGGCTGCAGAGAAACAACAGCACAAAAATGTTTCTACCGATGTATACAAGCCACTACTTTATAATAAAACAATGTACAAGTGTTTACTATGGAATCATTGATGATTGAGTACAACATCTATATCCAAAGTAATAACAGTCTGTGAGCCTACCATGCTTATACCTAAACCACTCAACTGATTATGATGAAATTTGTTAATGCACAAATTAAGCTAGTTTAGCAGGTTTAAGCCTCCTTTAACCTTAGTTTCAACTTTGCATGTTAATTATTTCTGTTGTAGACAACAAAAAATCCATTGCTATTAAAAATAGAGACGATGTTCAACCACGTCCTGATGTATGAAGACGAGGAACTGCAAGAGCTGGCTCGGGAGAAGATACCACTCGTCACGCTGCAGCTGATGGCACTCGACAGAGTCAGGGAGCAACAGAAGCTGATTAAAACTGGTGAGGTTCTATCATCATGTCAGCATGATGTCATGCACTTCTAGGTACAGACTTCAACCCGTTTTGAATTGGCACCTTTAGTACAGTTAGTCTGCCAAAGCCACCATGACCCAAACTCCCTAATCGACCATTGTTTTTGCCTATGTTGGGAGCATCCCCTGGCAACCTTCAGCTTTTATAAAATAACGTAGGTCTGGAGTCCACGGGCTCTTACTCGAAAACTTGTTGTATGCTTAAAAATAATTCTATACACAACTAAGTTAATTTAAAACAAATCAACGTATGTTCGGGCAAAACTCACTTCAAATAAAACAAGTCAAAGAGTTTATTTAATCTTACTGATACTATAGTCATGACCATTGTTATATGCCTACAACATTTCCGCTGTACTCATTTAAAAAAAGCTCACACCACCCGATAAATTGTTTCGTGTCTTGGGATCGAGCCCTTTGACATGCTAATCTTACTCTCTTACCATATACAATAGACCTCCAAATTGTATAAAATTCAGTTGTTTCCTTTAATGTTGTTCTGATGATTTTTTTATTCTTAGGAGAGCTAAAAGGTCCTGACCTGCCGTTCGACATAGCCCTGCTGATGGAGCTGCTGGGCTGGTTCAAGTACAAGTTCTTCACGTGGGTGGACCAGCCCAACTGTGAGAACTGCGGCGGCGAGACTGTCTTCTCTCAGACCCTCACCGTGACCTTGGAGACCGAAACTTGTAGGATGGAGGTCAGTTTCCATACCTGTCATCGACGCTTAAGGCCCCTTGTACTGTATTTAGAGCAAATTTACCATTTTCGCATGTAGATTCTCGTGAAAGACAAGCAAGACTTATCTTGATACACAACACAGCTTATGTGGAAAAATGACAAAAATCTTGTATAGCTTCTAAGATGATTCTTGCCGCACACAGCAGCATAAGAGACAAGGTGACATACGAAAAGATAGGTACTTACGCAGAATGTGTATCGCAAGAAATCTTCGTGAAATTTTCATTCAAACGTTAGTTTTACAAAACGTCTCTTTTGCTAGTCCTAATTCTCACTAGTCTTTATTTTCTTTAAAGTTGTTAAATAATGTAGTGACATATATTTGGGTTAAAACCCTAGGTGTACAAATGCCCGTCTTGCGGCGGCGGCGCCCGCTTCGCGCGTCACAACGACGTCCGCACGTTGCTGCGCACGCGCCGCGGCCGCTGCGGCGAGTGGGCCAACTGCTTCGCGCTGCTCTGCCGGGCGCTGGGATACGACACGCGATACGTGTACGATACCAGCGACCACGTCTGGTGCGAGGTAATGACTGAATTATACACAAATAAATATTTACTAACTGTCCCCGCAAACTTTGTTTTGCCATACAAATGAGTTCAAGGGATTAAAAAATAAAACAACAGGTCACGAGTTCTCAGACCTACCGCAGGCACACAAAATTTCATTAGAATCGGTCGAACCGTTTCGGAGAAATACAATTTCGTACCTGAAACGAGCATTTTTATAATAGATTTATTTTCAGATACTTAGAAGCAAATCATGTATTTTTTCATGTTTTAATTAATCAAATCATTTGAAAATTTGTCGGCATATGATTGTTTTTAACTACTAAATATAGGAATTCTGAGCATTTTGGCAACCAGTCTCAAGGGGTATCGTGTTGCACAGATAACTCTCTTAAGGAGTAAATTGGATCAATTAAAGAGAACAACTTTATCAACGAAATCAAGAAAACTGAAGAAAGAAAATACAAGAAGTCGTGGATAAACTAGAGGAAGGTTTTACCCTGCAATGGGACAATGCTGGCTTAAGAATACATTGCCTCACTGCCGGGCAAAATCCTTTCCCTTACAGTCAACACTCACCACAACGATTGGAAGATTCAACGAAGACCTACCGAATTGGAATCGCACAAGAACTTTTAGTATCAAGCTGTATTTACAAAGAATTGTAAACCTTATTGTAATAGATATAACATATGATTTTCGTTTCTCTTGCAACCTTATAATATTTCGCTTTTGTGTATGTTTATTACTAAATTTCAATGAAATACTATGAGTTGAAAGTTGCCAGCATAAAATCAATGTAATAATAATAATATGAGACATCTAAAGCGCCCTCTACATTTAAAATTTCATAGGTTTTTGACTACGACTCAAACACGTGGCTCCACGCCGACCCTTGCGAGGCTAAGCTGAACGCGCCACTCATGTATGCCCACGGCTGGGGAAAAAAGCTGGCCTACGTCATCGCCGTGTCCAGGGACGACTTGCAAGACGTCACGTGGCGGTACACCGTGAATCATAAAGAGGTAAGAAAACAGATAATTATACGTGTAAAGCTCATTGCTAAGCTATGATTGCACAATTTGATTCGTTCATACGTTAAGCTACGCTAGACACGAGTGGTCCGTGGATGATCATGTCGTGGTGTGTATCAGACAAGAAACAAATAAACACAAATTCAAACGGAGACTTAAAAAGTACTTGTTAAATAATATGTAAATACATATCTATGTGTATAACTTTTATATGTATAATATATGTGTAAAATTAACTAAATTGCGACTCGTCCACAGGCAAACCGATAAACCGGTTTTGTGGAGCACTACATATTGTAATTGTATATTTAACGAATAAAAATAAATAAATAAATAAATAAATAATGAGTGACCATCTATGTCATAAAGAGTTCCTCGCTGCTGTGGAATCAATTTACGGGTAGTCAGAAGTCCAGGTAACTGAGTTGAAGAGGTCTGTTTGACAGTCGCTCATCGTAAAGCATTGGTACTAAGCCGAATCCGGTTAACCGAAATGTAACTTTTATAACACTATTTTTGACTACTCTTTATGGGTCTTGCAGTTGTGGAAATGAGACGCCGCTCACACTCAGCACCGACACCTGGTCATCTGTATCAATATCTATGTGGGCAGGTGTTGCTTCACCTCTTACTGAGTCTTGTAGCTGTGGAAGAGAGACGCCGCTCTACACTTTAATAGAGCACCTTCTCCCTCCCACACCTGTTCACCTGTAGCTATGTGTGCAGGTGTTGTCCCGCCGCACGTTATGCAGCGAGTCTGAGCTGGTGCAGTGCATCCTGTCGCTGCGCGCGCACCGCCAGCGCCAGCTGTCGGACGCGCGCCGCACTCACCTCGCCAAGCGGACGCTGCAGGAACTAGCCACGCTCATGGTCGAGAGGTAACTAAAATATACTGTCCGGTTTAAGAAGATATTTTTGACAGGTCTAAAAATGAACCAAAAAATTGAGTTGCAAAAATCCAACGGGACGACAAACAAACAAACAAGAAAAGTGAGTGTATGAAAACGTGGCAAAAAATCGGTTGTCCATGAAGTGGGTCTACTGACGATAATTGAATGTCATAACGTCATAAGATAATAATGATGGACTGGATTTCAATTTTGCATCGGAAAAAAATTGACAATGGAAGTTTTCGTGCGTGCAGGATTAAAGCAAAATTAGCAGCAAAATTATAAGACGTTGTCGCTTAAAAAAACACTGACTCGATTTAAAGTAAATTTGATTTCTTGATAAAACAGGAAGCCAACAGACTATGAGTCTCACGGCCGTATCTCCGGCTCTCTCCAGTGGCGCAGCGGTCGCGGGGAGGTCGGCAGCCAGCCGCAGGGTCGCAGCTTCGAGTTCACCAAGCCCGGCGAGTGCTCCGTACGGTATCACGCCAATACCGACAAATACAAGTAATTACTTACTAGACAAGATGTTGATAGATAATAAGGGCATCTATTCATTATTAATAGACTAGAACTAAGCACTTTCGAAACATCAATAAAATAAAAACATGGCAGCATGCTTTTTCACGCCACCTTTCACCGCTCCTTAAGTCCCTCAACTGTGTAAGAGAAATAGCACCGCAGAGATATAACCCTTAAAATTCGTGGATATAATACCAGTATATATACAGGACAGACACGAGGAGCTCGTGGCTAAGTGGCCAGTACACCTTGAACCAGCAGAACAATCATGAACATAGTTAACTTAACAAAAAGTAATCTATTTTTTATAACTTGTTTTGGCAGGATCATTGAGGCCGGCGTTGAGTTGGAACCAGTCCTGACCTGGTCTGCGGGAGTGTACTCCTCTAAAAACGTCTTCCGGAAGGTGGAACAAGATTGGCGGATGGTCTACTTAGCGAGAGATGGTTAGTTTCGCAACATTGTTGTATCCGATGAAATTTGAACCTTATTGCAGTTACTTATAATAACTATCTCATTAGCACGGTGTGGAATATGATTTATGTGTAAGCTTGGTAGCACTAGTACGTTTTATTAAGGCGTAGAACAGCACCCTTCCCTCTGAGTGTTGTAAGAGGTGACCAAGTGAACAAATATGTAGGAGAATGGGCAACAGTATTTAACTTAAAAAAAACTGCAACGCTAAACTTGATGTAATTTTTATCTGACCAAATGATAGCTATTTCACTTTAAATGAAAGAGAATAAAAAAAACAGTTCATCGACTCAGAAGATCTAAGGTGCGGAAGTTAAAAAATCGCATTGAAACCTCTTCCTTCTTAAAGTTGATTGAAAACTAAGTTGTCATTGTGATCATTACCCTACTTGCCCAGCGTGCTTATAATTAGACAAAACCTCCCCCTACTTCGAACTACCTACTCATCAACTGGCTTTAAAAATCAATCTCAAATCGTTTTTATATACTAAGGGCCGATTTTTCAATCGCCGGATAACTTTTATCTGAGGAATAAATATGGCCGTTTGACATATTTTCTACTAGCTTTTCGCCCGCGTCGATGTCGGTTATATCGCGATTCCAAATGAACTTTTCTAAAGTCCGGGATAAAAAGTATCCTATGTTCTTTTTCAAGGTCAACTCTATCTCTGTACCAAATTTCATTAAAATCAGTTAAGTGGTTTAGACGTAACAGACAGACAGAGTTACTTTCACATTTATAATATTAGTAAGGCTAAGGATAAGTAAGTGATACACTTATTACGGTTGTGCAGAGGACGCTAGTTTGGGCAGCGTGTCGTGGCGGCTGGAGGCGGGCGCGGGGCTGCGGCTGAGCGGGCTGCGGCTGCGCGCCTCGCTGCTGCAGCGGGCGGGCGCGCGCGTGGCCTGGGCACTCGCCTACGACGCCGAGCCCGCTGAACCCGCGCCCTTCGATAACGAACAGCTACGTATGTATCACTTCTTCATCTCGATAAACCGTCTTAGCGTCAGAGTTAACAAAATGCTTCTAGGTTTCAGACTTAACACACCCTTTTCAATATTCATAGGGACATTAGTGTGCAGGAATTCGAAACTACGACCTTTGACTTGGCAGTCTTACGGTCAAACTACTAAGCTATCACTAAACACACATCCCTATATTTTATTTCTATTTTGAACTTTCCTCTCGCGGTTCATAGGAAAAGCAGTACCTAGTAACAGTAATCTGAATGATTATGGACCACGGCAATTTCAGCCTAATTCCTACCTATGCAGGAAAACTCTATTATCTGTGTAAAGCTCCATGTTTATTTATCTGCAGAAAGTGGTGTGTGCCTGCCTCGCAGCTGCGTGTCTCTGGAGCTGCGCGCGCAGCTCTCTGGCGGCGAGGGCGAGACGGCCTGGCAACACGCGCAGCTGTGTCGCCAGCCGCTCGATGCCAAGCCACCCGCTCTCGTCATCACTGCTACAGTCGTGCCACACTCTTAGCCCACTCACACAGATGGACAGCGGCGGGTTGGCAACACGCGCATCTTTGCCAGTACCAAATCGACGCGCTTCTCATCACCGCGATATTCATGCCTCACTCCTACCCCAGACCCAAACTTAGGTTGCGCGAACGCGGAAGAATAGCATCATGCGCTGCTGTGTCTCCAGCCGCTCACTGTCATCATCTCTGGCAAGCTCCTAGCCCACACTCAGCTGGGCGCAGCAAATTGGCAGCCTGCGCAGCAGTGCCTCCATCGACTCAATGCAAAGCTGTCCGTTCTCGTCATCGCTGCCACAGTTATAACCCACTCCAATGTCAGTCTGGCAACACGATCGAGCATGCAGCTAGGTGCAATAAAATTAATTAATAAAAATGAAGTATAAAACTCATTCGGCTACCTTACAATTAAAACACCAATCAATGGCAAGTTTTTTAAAGATCCGTCAGATTATTATTTTTAAACCCGTATTTTTGCTAAGAAAATAAAATCATCAAGTTTGTGCTCAAGCGTTACGTCATCATTTTGTAAATCTAAATTATGGCGGATCGAATCCTTTTTACTTAATTAAAAAGAAATTAGTCTAATTAATATTTTGTCTATCCGTTCGAAATACCGGATATCTAATAGTCGTTAATTTCTACCTGCAATATTCAGAAGCAATAATAATATAGATTAAGTCCTTACTTTTATATCGTAACCATTCCAATATTTATACACTATTTACTATAACTAGATTTTGTAACACATATATCTATTTAGCTATATACGATAATAAAATGACCACTGAATATGATTCATTAAACTTTGTCCGTTATAGGAAAAACCATTTGATAGTTTCTTTCAAGTATAATACGATTTAAAACTTGAATTTAGCTACGGATTTCACTTAAAATCGATTTAGCAACCTGTTTCACGTCACTTTTTGATCAATTTTATGACCTGTCAAAAGGTTTTTCTTAAAACAGACATCATATATTTTTGTCCTTGTAGTATTTACTGTATGATTGGCACTTGATACAAGCACAACGTAGGAAAATAGTACATTAAAAAGACAGTATGGGTTGTGCAATAAATTATACTAAAATGTAGATCGCTAGTGTAGTCAAAAAATAAACTAAATTGAGTTTTACATCAAATGTGCCTATTTAGACATAAAAAATTTCGTATTTTTGTAGTTTTTGAACTCAATAAAACCTCCTTTGCGATTCACTGGGTTCCGTATATATTAAATAGACACCTTCCATCTCGTAATTCTGCAAAAATATTACAATACTTATGTAAATCTTATATACAATGTGCAGATGAAAATATGATTTATTAACATATATGGAACCCATGTCTTTGTGGTGGAACACGCTTCTTATTGTGATGTTAAAATATAAACATGAACTTATTTATTGTTTCATTTGAATCCTAGCAAAACTTGGACATATTTGATTGTCTCAGAGAATCCCCTAAGAGGGGAAAATACAATGAAATTAAATATACGGGAACTCGGGTAGTGTGCACAAGGAAGCAAGAGTGAAAACACACACACTCTGATTGGCTGACATTGAGTTTAAAAAATTGTTGACGAACAATCACCCACATATTTTTAACAATCGGTGGTCGAAAATCGTCTGAAATAACTAGCCCTCTGACTAGAGGGTCAGAAAAGAAAAGAAGAAACTTGGACTCCCAACTATATTTCGTATTTTTTGGTTATCAGGAGGTTCCTCATGGGCACCCAATTCGGGGGAGAAAGCGGACACTGTCAGGCTCTTACTGATTAAACCTGAACCGCCGTGCAACGTCCCCCGCATTCTGACGTGAATAGTAATTTATTATGCATTTGGATTCCCAGTACGACAAATTTGTAAATACCCTCGAAAAATAGTCTAGCAGTCAAAGCGACCGGTTCTACCAATTTACGTCAGATGGAGAGTCATATTCAGTACTAATGTTTATTTCTTTAGCATTTTCCATAGACCAAACAAATAAGGGTTTTTTTTTCAAAATGCATTATACATGTATTAAGTACTAGCTGTTGCCCGCGACTTCGTCCCCGTGGGTAGAAGATATAAGTTATGTTTTATACCTGCCCTGTTTTTTTTCACATTTTCCATTCTATCTTCGCCCCTATTATTCGCAGCGTGATGATTTATAGCCTAAAGCCTTCCTCGATGAATGGTCTATTCAATACAAAAATATTTTTTCAATTTTAAAATAAAATTTCAAACCAGTAGTTCCTGAGATAAGCGCGTTCAAACAAACAAACAAACTCTTCAGCTTTATATATTAGTTTAGAAGTATAGATTACTTGTACCTCAGGTAAGTCTCGAACCCACATTCACTGGCATTTTTTGAGGTAATTTTCTTAATACCTATACTTTATCGAACTATTCAAATTAAAAAGCATTCACAGTTAATTGTTATTTAATGTCCAAGTAACAAAATTGATTGATAGACAATTTGATTCATGGAAAAATCGGGTCAGGGGTTTGGGACATTTTTAATTAACTGAACAGCGTCTAAAAGCGGTTATTCAAACGTAGGTATATTAGGCTCTATTACGGGCTCAAAGTCTTTGGGAAAAATCCAAACGGCTAGTTATTGCCATAAGATATCGTTAAATTCGTCAGAATTGTAATGACGTAAACTCAATAAATATTAAGTCGAATTTTAATAGATAAGTTATGAAAAACTTATTTTTTTCCTTTTCAGTTCACTATTTTTAAGCAGTCAAGTTCTTAAAATAGTTAATTCCGAGAAAAAAAACACTTGAAAGCAATACATAGGTAGTCACGTTATTGATCTTTTATGATATTCGTCTAGAAGTATAAATATTAAACAGAGATGAACAATCTAAAGTACGATTTACCAATTTCTTATATTTTGTGGCAAATTTGGTAGGTATTTGCCTAGATGACCCCTCTGGAAGTAGGACATTGTGGAGGACCTATGACACTTACGCCTTTGAAGCCGCTGTCAAGCAAGTGCCAGATTAACCTAGCACCAAAAGTAGCAAATACTACGGGCCCCAACGTCTGTCTTTTTGAAAAAAAAAGGTAATACCATTTTTAAAATTGAGCCCCATTCGACGGCATACCGGGGGAAGTCTGTAGCACAAACATCGAAGATGGACTCCTTTTATTTGCCGGGGAATGAAGTATCTCCTATTTAAAGTTGCGGCCCCCTAGACAAAAAAAGAATTAGCTTTCCTGAAGGTAATTCCGATAGTTTGCAGTCCGATATTTCCGGGTTCCCGTGATTGCTTGAGCCAGTAAAAATCGTGCCTCTCTTTCTTTTCCAGGGCTGAGAAAGTCGATAAGGCTTTAATACTTAGCTATTACTTCTATTTGAAAAGCCCTTGAAAGCTATTAGCAACCTAAATCAACACTCTTTGCTATCAACCACATTTCTAACCCTGACGAAAACACCTGTGATGTTGTTGCCCTTTTTTGCCCTTTCTTAAAAGGTAAAACACAAGAAAGAGGATGGCATATCCAAATGAACGGTGTAAGGCAATACCTGGATTGGATACTAGAAGATCACACCAATATGGAAAGACCCCGCTCAAAGGAAAAACCCAAAAGCTAAGTAACAAATAATTAGGTACTTAGTTTGCATAGTACGTGAGAAAGCTATTTCTATCTGCCGGATCAATTTACCAAATACGCTTTTCTGTGTAGGAGTGTTGAGTATAAATAGCGATATATATTATTTGTTGTATAGGTAGGTATTCTGTAAGCGTATGTTTTATGAATAAATGCATATGAATAGCATATTAAGTTAGTATAAGTACGTGTAGGTGGTACACACATTAATTTTAAGGAGTTTTGAAGCCACCTACAAAGTGTATAGAAGAAATATAAAATCACTCTTACCTATATTTAGCTAATACAATAAAACTTAAAAGCTTAACCATTTTCTATGCCTTATTAAAATAACGTTTCCAGAAAAACAAAAAGAACGATTCATAAAGGAAAAAAATGTTGAGCGCGTCTGCGGATGACGTCACGACATTAACTGACAATCAGGTTTCTTATACCTTGGTGATGAGAGCTAGCTAAGGTCAGTGTGGTGCGACAACTCGATCCGGCAACATGGCGAAATTGTTCCTACTTCTGGGTACGTACAATGTTTAATAACATTCATTATTTCTTACACAATGCTCTTTACTTCATGGAAACATTTTGTTTTAACTTTTAAGAATAGTATTACACGTGTTTAATGGTTATTTTGATAATTATCTACCCAATTAGGCGGTACTTTGTAATAACTAGAATTATTAATTGGTTTCCTGCTTGATTTTAATTCCCAACGTCAATTAATATTACTAGATAATAGTTTTGTTTAATATGCATTTCAGTTATTGATAGTAAAAAGTTTAAATTGTCTTAACTTGTTTATTCAGTTCATTTGTATTTTTATGGAAATAGCAGTGGGTAGAAGTAGTCGAGTAATCTTCCTACAGCAGTCTGCCGACATTCATTGCAGTAACAGGTCCATGCTATTGATATTACAAGCATTTAAGAGACCCACTGTCACATATCACAATCTACGGTTGTGCTAACAAAAAAAAGTGATTTCAAGAAAGCATTGTCGAAAACATGTTGACGTTCCCTTTAAATATTCAACCGGTGATCGAAACTAGGGAGTTATATCTAAAATTAAATGTATCTACTAATTCCCATTAATATAACAATATTAATATTACAAACTCTCCTATACAAAATATTGTTTAAAAGTTTTCAAACATAGACTATATCTTACGGGTTATCACGAAACTGATAACCACGCATCAAACAGAAACTTTCAATCAATAGTGAACACAAAAACTAAAAACTTGTTTCTTGTTTCCACACAAAACACGACTAGTAATAATTATAAATAAGATTTGTAAAGTATTTGAGTTAAAAAAAACAGTTGAAATTGAAGGTCAAAAATGATTCGATCAAGTTTGGAAGCCATTAAGTACATAATTTTATGTTTAATAAGAGGTATATTGGGTTCCTACTTGATAAATATTATTAGACAAACATTGTCACATTATAAAAAACTTAGTGTGAACATCCAATAGCTACTTAAACGCACTTTGCCATGGAAAATATTTTGTAAATTTGTCACAATAAATACGGTTGTCTCAAGCTGGGTAATAGCTTTATGCCTAAAAAAAAATGCCTGTGTTTTTCATTATAATTATAATATGTATTCACATTCATACATATTGGATTACAATAGGTCAAGAAGTTTATCTGTAAAAATGTATTTTCTTATAAATGCTGTTTATTTTTTAATTACAAATGACCATGAACCTGTGATAGCTGAGTGGGGAAAATAATGGTTGCTTGTAATCAGCTGATCGAAATTATCACAGAGGGCACCACTGTTTTTTCCAGAAAAGACTATTGCTTTCTTGCTGAAAACTAAAATGTTAACTCTTTTGATCTTGGTCAGTGCCAAAATTACATCAAATACGTTTTGTCCTTTCGTCGTCATAACTTAACAGACAGATAGTCAGACAGACGTAGTTCATAAGAAAACAATGAGCAGTGTCTGAGTATTTTGTCCGTCTTGTTATCCTTAAGCATTATGCAAGGAAAAAATATTTAAACACGTCGTCATCATGTTTGCGTCATAAATGTACGGCGGGGTTTTTCTGTACGACGGGATTTTATCAGCTGTTTACAAAGATTTTCGAAGAAGCGTAAGCAGAGATGTAATGATTCGATTAACCTGTTTATTATTATATCTTTGACCTAAAAGTTCATTCAGCCAAGGCGATAAATATTGAGCTATTTCTATACATTACGGGGCCGCGTAGCTCTGGTATTAAATGTGATCTATCTTCGCCGGCAATGTATGTCAAGTCGTACGATGTTCTCGTCTTGTGTAAATGAGCTTCATACTCGTAGTACTACCAAGTAAATATGGTTGAGTAATTTTGTTTTTTAAGCCAAACTTGTTTTTTTTACGAAATTTTTCTGTCCCTGGCAATACGAATTACTGAAGTTCATCGCTACGCGTCGGACAAATAATGGTTTTAGGCAAAGGTTTTGAGCATCTAGGATGAGATCATTGTTAAGTTTTATGTTTTTATTTTTGCGTTAGAAACACATGTACTACGGTAATTAATATCTATTAGTTTTATATTTCTAAAATGCTAAAAGTATTTTTGGCTAGATTAAAACTTAATGAACTTCAAAGTTCCGAAATTGATAAATAATTGAATGGAAACTTAATTGCCGCATTCTAACATCATCAAATTACGTCAAAAATCGGCAATTAAGCATTTATTTAAATTACTTTTAAATACTGACGAGGAAATGTTAATTAATGACACACTTATTAACTTCAAAAAGATATAAATAACGTTTCTTATGTTGTTAAGAGTTATCTCAGGCTGTACTGAACCAATCTTAAAACTGCTTAACGATTAGTTTACCTACCTTTGTACCTTTATATTTACTTTTTATTTAAATAGGTTTTTAAATTTTTATTAAATAAATGATTTTCCTTCAGGTTTGGCGGCTGTGACCATGGCGGTCCCTTACGATAGCTACTTCCCCCCCAAGTATGAGAAGACACCGCTAGGAGAGAGCATCGACAGATCAACCATGAAACTACTTAAGGTATCCACAAGAATCACTAACGTTTTAAAGTAAATCTCGAATTCAAGGACGACAGTGAGCTATAATATTTCACCGGCTTCAAATACAATATGCGACCAAAACTTGATAAAAAAGTATGGGACCAAATGACAGCTATATCACCTTAAATCCATCGTCCGTCGTCCGAGGTTCTTGATGTACAAAGAACAGACGAAGGGAGAACCATCCCCTTAGTCGTTTAAAAACTTCCCCTAAGGTATCATGCCGTCTAGAAAAAAATAAACACTTCGTCACTTAGCAAATTGTCGTTCTTGCATACGGAGCCACATTCTTAGTGCTAGTTTTTTTATTTCTATTATTATTTTATTGTAACTTTATCTTATAGTAGTGCCTATATAATGGTATCTTTTCACAGGCGGCTTACGATGTAGCTGATGATAAGAACGTCGTATCCTCCCCACTTGGGCTCATGATGCTGCTCGCACTCTTCAATTCGGGAGCCGGTCCGGAGACCAAGGAGGAAATCATCAAGTTCCTCGGAGGCACCGACTTCAAACAGGTCAGCTAGCACTTGAACCTTAACACTCTTAACATTTGCACTAACTCTTAACATTTGCAGTGTTTTGGAGATAGGAGAAGTCGCATTACTGATTTTTTTAAATCTTTAATTATATTTAAGGGGTTTTTATCCACACGGATACGTCAACCCCATTGTGCCTTATACTAAATTTACTTACACGCTACTGAAAAGGGAATCACTGATTACATACTCGAACCAGACCACATATTCGTAATTTCCGAAAGAGGATTTAAAAAAAAAATGAGAAGACCAACATCCAAAATGTTTAATTTGAATTCCTTAATCAGTGATTCCCTTTCCCTTTTATTCTTGACACAATCCATCAGCAAATGCTGCACGACCTCAACTTTATATCGCATTACTTTGAGTCGAGCAATCGCACGATACTTATGGACAAAACGTTGTCATGAATCAGCTACACTGAAAAACACATTCACATTCATAAGGCAATTAATTTAACTCTTTCCTCTCGTTCCCGTTGACCGAATCGGTCAGATGAATTATTAGGTAAATCCCCTTAAATAATTAAACTTAAATCCCGCTCTCTGGTAGCTTGTGCTTTAATAAGATTGTTAGTATAGCAACGAACTTAGTAGAATCCCAAACCCGTTCCCTTACTGAATGTTGATGTGGTAGTTAGCTAGTCTCTTTCTTGATCTGGGTAAAGGCTCCTAGGGTAAAGCTTCCATTAAAACGGTCAAAGCCGTCGCTTAGACTAGCTGACTTCTTATAGACAATTCTCTTTGTGCAATTCCTATATAACATCATCTTTATGATCATTCCTCTACCCTTATCCCAATTATTTTATTCCTGATAGGCGCAACATGTCTTCCTTTTCCATTTCCATTTGACGACATCTCACAAGAAAGAATCTGCCACACAAGCTTTGACCTAAACTACTTTCAGACTTCAGAATCGTACGAGGAGTTGAGCAACAGGTTCGCTTCCCTGAATCCTGAGGCTCTGACTGTCGCCAACAAGATCTACGTTAGCAACCAGTTCAAACTCCAAGACTCATTCACCAGAGCCGCTGACAAGTACCGCAGCGAGGTCGACACCCTCGACTTCTCGAAGGCCGACGCCGCCGCCGCCATCATCAACAAATGGGTGAGTTCCTAATAATTCGGTTTTTGGACCGTGGAGATTAACTTGACCCCTACCGGGGAAACTGTTGCCTTATAGAATGATTAAAGGATTGTATTTATATATGTATATCATTTTAAGATTTTAAATTATTCCGTAAATATTAACATAAATTATTAAAAGTTAAATTAATTTCTTGAATCTTAATATGGAACTGTATATGTATGTATATTTGTGTTAAATTAATGTCACCATTGCATTGTAGCGTCCAGCTTAATAGATTTTATTTCATTAACCTTTACTGTTATGATATTACTAGGCTGACGAAAAAACACACGGAAACATCAAAGAACCCGTCGATGCGAGCATGCTGAGCCCCGACGTAGCTGCTGCCCTCTTCAACGTCATCTACTTCAAGGTAACCCATAATCACTTTAAACCTTATTAAACTGATCCACCGGTCTTTGTGCTTAGAAAAAAAAGTGATTATGGCGAGATTCTGAGAAACGAAAAGGTTTATATCGATCAGGGCGATTTTGACGACCTCCGTGGTCGAGTGGCGTACGCACCAGTTTCAAGGTGTCGCCAGCTCTGAGGTCCCGGGTTCGATCCCCAGTCGGGTCAATGTAAAAATTCACATTTCTACATTGTCTCGGGTTGGTGTTTGTGTTTGTGGTACCTTCGTTGTATCTGAATTCCATAACACAAGTGCTTTAGCAACTTACTTTGGGTTCAGAAAAATGTATGTGAAATTTTCCGCATTTATTTATTTATTATTATTACACTAATACTTCGTAGTAAGTGCACCATGTAACATGTGTTTTATATATTTGTCCAGGGTCATTGGCACGTACCTTTTAAGGCAGCTAACACTATGGACAAAGACTTCCACGCGAGCGACGGCAATGTCGTGAAGAAGCCGACCATGCACCTGGAACGGTCTCTGTACTACGCCGAGAGCCCCGAACTTAAAGCTAGGGTAAGCTTGTTTAAAAGTAAAAATATAATATCCCATTGCACGGATAGCCGCGTGTTTGACTTTGAGGTCACCGAGCCAAATCCACTGTGCGTGGACGTGTCGCGGAATCGATCGCCGCGTAGGACAAGCATTTGTGTGATACATGAATATTTGTCCTGGATCTGGGTGCCTTCGTGCATGACTCCTTCGACATTGGGATTAAATGTGTCAGTTTTGATGGAGAAAAAGATATTCATTGTTACGTTTTATCTGGTTTTAGCTGGTGGAGTTGCCTTACAAAGAACAAGGTTTCCGCATGGTGGTGGTTCTGCCTGATGAGGTTGACGGACTACCCGCGGTGCTCGAGAAGGCTGCTACCTCTGGACTCCTCTCCGATGTCTTCAAGCTAAGGCCCGCTGGAGCTCAGGTCCACCTAGACCTCCCCAAGTTTGATATCAAGAGCAAACTTGATTTCAACGTCATCTTACCCAAGGTATGTCGCATGTCATTACACTAATCTTAAATGTAATTAAGTAGTATTATTTTCCTTCTCTTTCCCATTAGAGATCGACTGAGTCTACAATTGTTACCATTATTAAAACCTGATCAATTGGGAATGCAAATTAATTTTTAATTTATTTGAACGTCAACCTCAACTGCGGGTTTTCCGTTAAAGACAAATAAAACAAAAATTAAATTAATATTAATGATGGCAGCTTACTAATTCGTTTCGTATTACAGATTGGAGTGTCCAAACTTTTCAACGAAGCCGCGACCGGTATTGTAAATGCTCCAGTCAAGGTGTCCAAGGCTTTCCAGGAAGCCTTCATCAAGGTCGACGAGGAGGGCGCTGAGGCCGGAGCTTTCACTGGTTCGTAGAAACAAACTGATCTTATAAATATTAGTGTTCACGATCATTTTATCCCAGTGGTTGTAATGAGACCAGTTGGGAGGCCAGAAAATTTCGAAAATCAAACTCGGAAAAAACTTACTCATTTCAACAATGGTATTCAGTTTCCATCAAGTGTCTTTAAAGTTGTACTGGTTCTAAATCAGTCTATCAGACTATACCTAGTCATAAAATAGTTCTAGATCAGTCTTTTCAGCCTACCAGGCTGGAGCTACTCGCAAGAATATGACTGGTCAAAGAGTCTATCGCACTGGTTGTTTTAGAACTACTATGATGTGAACTGCCCCTTAATCTTTTGTGAAACGGTCAATATAGACACTTGATCAGGATATGTTTTCACCATTAAGATTTGTTCTCTGACTAACAGAAGTCAATCTACCTTTCCACTGGACCTTTTGCCGTTGATGTGTCTCTGGTTTCCGTAACACGTTATCGCACACAGTGTACAACAGAACATCTTCTTTATGGTTCCGTGAGATCTTTAATTTACCCATCTCAAAGATAGGCAGTTCTTTGTTAAAACTCGCCCAAAATTGAAAAGAAATACCTTTGGTCTAACTGAATCTCTTCTATTTATCGCTTATCAACTGATTTTAGTTATCAGAGTCTTAGTTCAATGAAACTCCAATTAGAGTTTATACCTTTAATTTGTTGCCAAAATTTTGCCCTATTGACATTGCTACTACTGGCTAACTTCTACCGTACATAATACCGCGACGTCATGATGCAAGGTTCCAAGACATACGACTTTTACTTCTTTAGCGCTTATGAGGACAGTTCCCCTTTAAAAGTTAAGAAATAATTTTAATCATCCAAATTTTTCTCGTTCGCCACAACGAACGCCGTGTATCGCTTTACAAGACCACAAAGAAGGTTTACTGATTATGACGTTGTCTGACCAACAATTACATCATTGACATTGGATTATATTTTGCAGGACTTATAATGGTAGAATTGTCTTCATTATCTGAGCCACCGGCGCCAATAATGTTTACCGTTGACCGGCCATTCTTGTATCTCATCCTGTTCGAAGACAAATTAGTGTTTGCTGGCACACACGCCCATTGATCTGAACTTCGTACGTACACACTACTTAATCTTTGAATCCTTCGACTGGCTTGGCTTTCGCTAATCCCTACCTTCATCTTTCTGATGTAGCCCATTGCACGTTGATAACATCATAATATATTTTAGTACCATCGAATGACCGCAAATCTGCCAAGCCCAAGGTCTACAGTTCGATCCCAAGGCACGCATCAGATTTTCGTATGTTGTGTCCGTTTTAGCAAAAAATAGTGAGTTTAGGGCGCGTCAAAATGTATAGGGAAACACGCTTGTAAACGCATATGCGCGCAGCTGAAATCAGTTAAGACATATGACCGTCATCAGAAAATAGTTTTGTCCTGTCCCTTAAACCAATTCCTAAAACCTTCAATTTTTCAAGAATTTAGGTATCAATCAGCCCAAGCCACCATATTTTAATAGGTAGGTTCCTACAACGCCCATTATTGTACCAATACTTCTAAGGCACTTTTTTTTATTAAATTTGCCTGTGGTAACCGACGTCCCATATCAAGTTAGATTGGACAATATCTAGTACGATTCAAATTTGCTATAATTCTGCGACATTTACAGGAGTACTCGCAGTACCACCATCGGCTTCATACTTTCAACCTCAACCAATATACTTTACTGTAGACCGCCCATTCTTATACTTGGTCCTTAATGAAGAGACCATTGTTTTTACTGGAACCTACTCACATTGAGGTGAGCCGATGTTTTCGATATTCCAAAGTAAATCATCATTCATGGGCAATTCATGTTATATTTGATAGAAGTCTTCTTTTTTAAATTCATATATCATGCTATTTTGTTCCCTAGCCTGTCCGCATCTGAAGTACAACCTATACTAAATTAAAATTATTTGGATGGCTTGGCCTAACGTAAGAGACCGGTAGTTTCTTCCACATCCATAATACTAAATAGTATAAAGGAATAGTAGGAATAAACATTGTATATGCCGCCTAGACCGGATATCTACTTCACAGTAGACCGTCCATTCCTATACCTACTCCTCAATGAGGATAAGGTTATTTTTGCCGGCACCTACACGCACTGAGGTGAGCCGAAGATTTCCACAATTATAGTATTGGGACTCGTGATTAATAGATCTACTGAATGTTGAAAATCTGTTCATTGTTGCGGCCATTTTGATTAACTGATTTCTTATTTGTAATAGGTATTTAGGTCTTAGGCTATTTTAGGGAGGGATATATACTCTTTTATACCAGAATGCTTAACGTTATCCTTTTGGGGACTGACAGCGGAGTCTTAGCAATTGGATTCTGTTTCACCCGTTAGGTATGGAACCGTAGGAACAGAATTTCGTTATAGCTGGTTTAGACCGGAGCTAGGGCGGCGAAATTTTCAGATACAAAATTAGCTCGTCACTTTCAGTAGTCGCGTCTTCTGTGAGCTTACAAGCGGTCGTGGAGAATCTCAAAATATTGTCCATAAAATCCTACAAAAAATAATAACATCAAATAAATACTGGTTTTAAATGAAACTGGCATTTGCAGGTTTCTTATCAACAAAGAGTGCAATGATAATGATACCGCCTTTAAGGGACATTTACTTCAAGGTAGATCGTCCATTCCTATACCTTCTTCTCAATGAGGATAAGGTTATTTTTGCTGGCACAAACACGCACTGAGGTGAGCCGAATGTTTCCACAAATATATTCATGTGAAAAGTGATTAATGCATCAACGGAATATTCTTAACTTGTTCATTGTTTTGACCACCCTGTGTGACCTAAACCAACTCATTTTCAGCATGTAGGTTTTGGGAAATGGATCGGATTTAACAGAGAAAGGCATTATACTGACTGCCGACGCCGAGGTTATGGCGTAATGATACTCTCGTCGACTAAAACACCTTGATCACCTACTTTTGCATAGGCCAGTGTTACGGGATCGCTCACCCATACTCTGCGCCACTCTGGCAAGAAAATGGTTTTTCTTGAATGTTAGAGGAACTGCGACCACCTCTTATCATCAGGACTCTTACCGTAGTGAAGGGAAGATGCCACTGCAGTCGCGCACGCAGTGTTCTTCTTCTAAAATAGGAAAAGACATCTTCTCTCTAGTCACATTGTAGAATTCTCCCTTGTTTAAAAAAAAGGAATACTGCGTGAGTTTCCAGGTCACAAAAAAAAAACACGTGTTACGAAGTGAACCGTGAATCCGTGATGTCACATAATTTGGGCAACGTGTGCATTTTTTAAATTCCTCGGAAAATCCTGTGTTTATAGTAAAGGATGACTTGCTAGTTCTTGCTTAGAGCATGCTTCTTCAATGACCTTAGTGTGTACCTTTATCCAGTAAGTCCCCTTCCAAGATACAAATGAAACCTTCTGCAATCCTAAAGTAGTGACTACTGAGTAGCTTATAGCTCCAACAAACGTTTACCATTACCAAATCAGTGTGCGTAATTTGTGCGTACAACTAACTTCTCCCAGCTAATCTAGTAATTTTCATTTACAGGAGCAATAGCAGTACCAACCTCTCTTATTATAAACCCGATACCACCGATCCAGTTCAATGTAGACCGCCCATTTTTGTACCTAATCGTCTACGAAGATAAAATACTTTTTGCTGGTACCAACACCAAATAAGGCGAGAATTTTCAATATGTCAGTATAAATCAGTATGCTAGCATGATTCCAGCATCACTGAGTTTCAAAGCTATCCTGGTTCTCTGATCTTCTTGATACTTCTATCTTCTTTTCTTCAGGCTGTTTTGGTTTATGCCTTCACGCTTCTGAGTAAAACGCTATGCCTGCAATGCCTTTAAATCATTCTGCTTTCAAGCGCCACATCATTTTAATGTCAACAACCACAAAAAATATCAAAATCAATTACATGAAATATATATGTATGATTGCTGATAAACACTGTCTATGGTAAACATAAACTTAAATTAGGCCGGAATAGAAAAGTGGCTGAATGTCCTTTAGTATCGAGAGTTCAATCATTGAGGTTGTAGTTAAAGGTTCACTGCTCGAATTTCGAAAAAAGACAATCCCAAAAGATACTGATCCCGTTTAGGACGCGTCTAGATCAAGAAGCCTGCCAAAACTTCTTAAATCGACACCCTCGCTCCTTTCCACAACTGCAAGTGTTACTTTTATAGGTGGTTGATGGTAGGTTCCCTTTCTTAAGCCACCACCTTCCAAAATCTACTTCAGAATAAATCTTCAAATATACAACTTCCCAATTAAACTTTTATAACTTTGTCCGGTACAAACATAGCAGTGAGTCGAGCGTCAATATGTAAACAAAACTATCTGGAATTTACAGGACTCATAATAGCTTTAAAATCCGGAAGATGGCGCCCACACCCCGCAATCGTCTTTAAAGTAGACCGGCCATTCCTATACCTTCTTCTCAATGAGGATAAGGTTATTTTTGCCGGCACCTACACGCACTAAGGTGAGTTTAGTGGGTGGCCATGTTTAATAACAAATGAATGGCCAGGTGTTACTTACCTTGTCTTAGTTTCTCCACCTAAAACTGGTCTTCCTGGTGGACCCATTCATTGTTTTGTCCAGTCATGTCCATGTGTAGTACTTAGTCGATCGGGAATCTGGTTTTGCGCAGCTGTATATGTGCGATGGTGAGCGGAAGTATTTGGTCAGCGATTCATAGGTACATATTGCTGCCTCTTCAATTTTAATATAAATGTTACCGGTTACATCGAAAATAATTATTTTCTGCTTTGACAAACACACACTGTGTGCAGATCCAATATGTTTTAGTTTATTCCCGTTACGCCGTTATTTTAGTTTACATTACTTTCCATTAAATTTTCAAGGAGGATACGAGTCTATTGCCGGCTTGCCGGCTGCAATATCCAATAAAATAATGATTAGTTTAGACTGCGCAGGCGCAGAGTTACTGTCAATTGCAAATGCGATCGATTTACAAATCCCATCTTGATATGGCAAATTACATCCAGCACCAGTTGCCGAGTGATATAGTAGGTAACTGTGCCAAAGTCATTGTGGACGACGTGTCGCGGGTTTGATCCCCGCTGAGAACTAGCATTTGTGTCCTCCACATACACTCTCCCGAGTCTTTATGCATATGATTTTAATGTTTGAAAAACCCGCGCGTCGCGGTTTAAATTCCTTACTGCAAAAAAAAAAAAAAGAATAAATAAACTGGCTTTCACAGGACTTATAGCAGTACTGGAATCTTCGTTCTATTCACCGCCTGAGCCAATCTTCTTTACAGTAGACCGTCCATTCCTATACCTACTCCTCAATGAGGATAAGGTTATTTTTGCCGGCACCTACACGCACTGAGGTGAGCTAAAGTGAAAAGCGTTCAGTTCACCTCTTTTTGCTTATTCATTTAGAGTGGCCATTCGCGTTTCTATCTTGCATAATAAGTTACAATTTTCATCACATTTCTTTTGATAGTCGCCATATTAGATGCGTTGGCTTTGATAGGGAAAAAAGAAAGACTTCGATTCGACCTGAATATTTAGAGTCAAATCGACATTAATTCTCCATCAGAATGAGTTATGAGCCCAGAACCTCATAGCTGATATCTTTAATATTCAAATTCGATGGCTAGGGGGTAACAGCCTCTTTACCTAAGCAATAATTCCAGATCAAGTGATATTTAGAAACGTTACCTATAGCAGAAATGTCACTCCCGATCACAATTAAGCCCTTAGTACCTTATAGTATGAAAGCTTCACGATCTAAACAAAAGTTGTTGCTCATAACTTAAAGTACACTGTTATTAACAGGTGGAAGATTTATGCTTCTATCAGCAGACTATACGCCGGCACCGAAAAAGAAATTCATAGTTAATCATTCGTTTTTATATTTGGTCTTGAAGGACGATATTATTCTTGTTGCTGGGGCTTTGACCAGTTAGAGGTATATTGATTTAATACTATGACATTTAGAAAGTAGTTCTGCATATTTTATTTGAGTGTCACTTGCAGGAATGGTTCTAACGGCTCTCTCGGCCGACTCGCGCCCACCGCAGGCGATCAAGTTTACCGTAGACCGTCCATTCCTGTTTATAATTATATTCGAAGACAAAGTAATCTTTGCTGGCACCTATACGAGATAAGGTGACTTTGGTACGTCAAGCGTCAAATTGGGTTCTTAATACGATTTTCGGCACAAAAGATTGCTGCACGATTGTCGTTTTTTTTAATTAGCACTATGCTTTTGCACGGGAATTTTATTATTAAGCCAGCCATGCGCTGTACGTTGATTACGAGTTTTGTGTATTACCTTGATCTTATGGTCTTCTTAGTATAGCTGCTTGAAAGTTTTTAGGTAGTCAGCGTTCTTCTCTTTCCGACGTCCATGAAAATTAGATTGCAAAAAAAATCTATTGTTCAAATTCTAATTCCCACTCTAAAACATTCATATATCATTGGTAAAATTTGGTATGTTAACTCAGCTTGATTTACTAACGGCTTAGCTAAATGGGAAGTGGCTAATATTTATTTATATCTATTAAACATTACGTTTTATTTCATTAACAACATCATTTACTTATAATAATCTTGTTATCACGTAAGTGGGCATGTAACTAACAGTTCGGAAAAAGCTCTTTTATAATTATTTATTGAACAATGGTTTGCTGACGCGTATTTATCGGGATTGCCCGACTATATTCGGTGGTCAGAGATTTAATTCGAAATTCCGCCAGATTCATGAATAAAGACTTCGGTAAGGTCCAAAAATAGTCGGATGTAAGCGTTGTTAAATAAATAATTTAGAACCAGTCTTACGAAATTATTCTAATGTGCTTTGCATTCTCAAATGTGCTTTTTTTACTGCCTGTCGATGCAATGAAGATAAATTACGTATTCGGCATTGTTTTTACTGTCTTGCTTTTACAACTGCAAAAATCCTTCTTTTAAGTAGTGGTTATGGTGGAAGTGGTGGTTAAAAGATAAGTTATTTAAAGATGTTCATTCCGCAGGTGCTTTTATCGTCCCGTGTTCTTCAGCCTACCGCCCACCGCCACCAATTTTCTTCAATGTTGATCGTCCTTTCCTCTACGCAATCCTGCAAGGCGATAGCATTTTATTTGCCGGCACTTATTCACATTAATCCCCAAATTGAATTGAAATGTCAAAATTCAATTTGCTCACAAGAGGACAAAACTCAATTTGTTAAAATAAATTCATAAAAAGATTTGAAAATTCGTTTTTATTTTCGATAAACCTGCAGTCATGAAGTTATAGATTATTTTTGGTGAGATCCAACTCATTCCAATTTTTGCTTATGTCCGAATTGTCTCATCCAGGATTAGGGAAACCCTCAGCTTAAATTTGGAGAATGAAAAGTTATTATTAAGATAAATTCCCTTCGCAGGTGCCATTGCCGTCTTTTACTCTTCAAACTACCGCCCACCGCCACCAATTTTCTTCAATGTTGATCGTCCTTTCCTCTACGCAATCCTACAAGGCGAAAACATCCTATTTGCCGGCACATACACACACTAGTCGACTTCTTGTTTTGCAATGTAAAACTCAATAAACTCAAAAATAAATTTATAAAAGATTTTCTATCTTCTTTTCTTTTCTTTTCTATTTGAGAATTTGTTTTTTTTTCTCAGTATAAGTATACTCCATGGTTAGCATGGACGTTATAAATTGTACTTACATATTCCTTATTTTTATGAGAATGAACTCTCAGCAGGATTTGCATAATTTCTAAATTGATTGCTTTATATTTTAGGCAAAAACACATTTTCCAAACTCAATTTTCTCAGTACCCTTCCATTCTTGGTTTGATTTACTAACAGCTTATAGTCACAATGCAGAGTTACTAATATCTTTACTATGAATTTAAAACCTTCCGTAATTTGGCATGAGGGTAATGGGTATCTAAAACTTAAGATATTACTGATTCTGACACTTCTTTCTAAATATTAACGTCGTATTTCGGTGCCTACTGCCACCGCTTGGAATAAGACAGTTACATTTGATGAAGGAACACGGCATAAAGCTCTGTCTCACACGGTCTCGGTCTCTTTCCGTCTCGCTTCCACAAGTGCACTTATTATAAGTTTTATAAGCGCTGGTGGTAGGCCCTCAGTTTAATTTAGAACACTAAAATTATTATTAAATGATGCAACGGTTTACTTGTGCGTATTAATCGGGATTGCCCGACTAGTTTCGGACCCAACCGGAGTCCTTAATCATGAGCTGACGCAGATCAAACTATCGGGCAATCTCGATTAATACGCGTGTTTTAACAGTTGCATGATCTAAAGATAGTTATTACACTAAAGGGATGTTATTTAATTTTAACGACGTTCACTTCACAGGTGCCATTGCCGTCTTCGATTCTTTACCGTACCAAGAACCGGAACCAATTCTCTTCAACGTTGACCGCCCCTTCTTGTACGCTATCCTACAAGGCGAAAGCATACTATTCGCCGGCACATATTCCCATTAATTGTCATTTAATTATATGAAACCTATTTTGTATCAAGAAATGTAAGCCTCAATTTTGACGTAAGCTTAGAAGCCTCAGTTTTATAATAAACAATATACAAAAATATTTAAGAAATCGTTTTATTTCTATACACGTGCACCCATTGAGTTTTTACTACAGTAATGTGTACTTGAAATAATTAGAATTCATTTCATGTTGTCGTTTCGTCTAAATTATGATAATAAAGTACCTATTTAAAGAATAATGTATTATGAAAAGTATATCTTCATTATACTTACTTTTATTTGTTCAAACTCGTTCAAAACAATCTATTTTCATGGAAGAAAAAAAATATCAGCTGTTTTTTATTCTACTCTTTAATATAAACCTATTACTAGATATGTACAAGTTAAGTGAACTAGACTTGCTCTTACTTATTTCTCTCGTTTAGCAGCTAGCACACGCACCTATAGTGGAAAAGATTGAGGTTCAAGTTTTAATCATCGCTCTGTAAAATGATTCTATACATATTTAATCTCCATCAAGAGAAGATTACAAGACTTTTTGTAGAAAAGGAAAGGTTTTATTCAGTCGAATTCACTAAAATATTTATCTCTGTTATGTAGACACAGGGGTTTTTCTTAGTCTTTTATACTTTGAGTTCTTAAATATAATTATAATATCTTTAAATTGTCTGTATTTAAAAAACCTTATTTTTTAAGATATTTTCTGAGATCTAGCTAATAATATTGAGACCACACTTTATAGGTCGTTGCTTTAACTTTACTACTAACTACCATACTGTATTACTATACTCTTTGCTACTAACTACATTTCGCGACTTCCCAGTGTAGTCCCAGTTCATACGAAGATTAGTATATTTATACGGACATCGCCCATCGAAGTTAATTATTTTAATCAAAGTAAGTATTTATTTGCTGTGGTATTTATTTAAAATCTGTGACAAGGAGGTGTCAAATGAAAGACTTCAAGAAACTAACCTCAAAATAAATTTGTGTAAATATTGTAAATAAACAGCAAGCAGTTATTATTGCACGCTCTATTTTCTTATAAGACCTTATTTGTAAGATTTATATTCCATGAAAAGAATGGTTTCACTAAGGAAATATATAGGTAAGTACCTGTTTATGGAAGTATTTTCGAGTTAATTCATAAATTACCCAGGAATAAAGGCTATGATAGCTACGAAATAAAAGTTTTAATACGTTTTGCGTTCACATTCTCAAGAATCTTAGAAGACCTTATTAATTGTTCTATACCTCTGCCTCTGGAAGGCACTAATATCTGACTTAAAAATTTTAGATATAGGAGCTAACCTCACAGATGAAATGTACCAGGGTATATATCATGGCTCCAAGAAACATGAGCCTGATCTTGACACCGTACTCACTCGGAGCTGGACCGCCGGCCTCGACAAAATGATAATAACTGGTGGCTCCTTGACGGACAGCAAGAAAGCTATAGAGATGGCACAGTCCGATTGTAAGTTTTAATTTTTATTTCTGTTAGGGAAGTTTTATCAAAATTTAAGTATAAGTATTGCTTGAATTCGTCTACTAAAATAGTCATAGGAATAATTGTCAGTAGAAAAATTATGTAAAAATAATCTTTCCAGCTCTTGGAGGCCATACCTTTTGTAGCTAGTCCCAAGATTTGAAGTTTAATCAAAGCAAGGAGTGATGTGAGAAATATTCCTTTTCATAAACACCTTTTTCAAACTAGGAATATACACAAAAAAAAGTGTTACCGTATAGGCCTACTGATTTCTTCATAATTTAAGCTGTTGTTGTTTTTATTTCTATATTTTTACAGCCCGACTCTTCGCAACAGTTGGATGCCATCCAACAAGATGTACAGATTTTATACCTGATCCAGAGACTTATCTGAATAGCCTAAAGGATCTCATCAAAGAAAATAAAGAAAAAGTTGTTGCTGTTGGAGAATGCGGCCTAGACTATGACCGACTTAACTTCTGTGAGAAGGATGTGCAGCTCAAGTAATTATTCAGTTATTATTCTTGTATTGTAAATTTTAATGCCTGTAGCACACTATCTTTAGTTCATATTATAACTAATGGCTTACTCAGGTATATTATAATATGCCTTGTGCTCATCTTGTCAGGTCATTTCACCTGGTCAGATACAGATCGCATTTTTCCGATCTTTTTACATTGATTTCTTCCTTCTCTCAATAACATAATAAGGTTCTCCAATTCAGTCAGTCACTAGTGAGATTCTCATCCTCCATAGTGCGTATTTTTTTTAAAACGACTCCCGCTTTAATGAATTTAATCCTTGTGTAGCGGGGGGTTTCACAAACGTATAAATCAAGCACAAAAGATACCTAGCCTCACTAATCATACAAATATTTTTCAGGTATTTTGAATATCAATTGCAATTGAGTCGTGAGTTCAACCTCCCGCTGTTTCTACATTGCCGCGCGGCTGCTGACGACCTGGTCACCATTCTGGAGAGGAATCGCGAGTCGGTCGTAGGCGGCGTCGTCCACTCCTTCGACGGCACTGAGGATGCTCTTCACAAGATACTCAACTTAGGAATGTACATAGGTATTAATGGATGGTCAGTTGAGTACCTACGTAGTTTAGTTTTAGTTAGGTACTTATAATAATGTCCTGCCCGTGTTGCGGCCATAGCCTGCTGTGCAGGACATCGTCACACGTTCATATCATTACATCTAAAACTTCAAAGTAGTAGAGTACGTCAGTGCGTCAGTTTTTCCTTGTATTGAAATGATTCAACAAATTAACCCCCTTATTATCTCTCGCTTACAGTTCGTTGAGAACAGAAGAGAATTTGAAGGTAGCATCTCTAATACCCACGGATAGACTCATGATTGAGACGGATTGTCCGTGGTGCGAGGTGAAGCCAACACACCCTGGATACCGGCACGTGGTAACCAAGTACCCAGCTGTGAAGAAAGAAAAGTATTCTGCGGCGTCGGCGACTCAAGTGAAAAACAGGAACGAGCCCGCGAACATCGTGTAAGTTTAAAACACAAGAAAGTTATAACTTTATAATTATCTTTAATTTGTTGGCAGGTACATTACTAAAGTGATTTGTTTGGTTTCTTCTTTCAGAAAAGTTCTAGAGATTTTAGCAGCAATTCGTAATGAAAATATAGAAGAATTAGCAGCAGCTATTTATGAAAATACTACCAGGTTATTCTTTAATAAATAATGTTTAAGTCATATTAAATAAAATTAAAACACTTCTATTTAATTACTTGTTATTTTTCTTATGAATGATCATAACAGTAAAAAGGTGACAAATAAAAGTCGTTATAAATCACTAACAATATTTAATTGTGATTTCTTACAATTATTCCGTACAACACAACATTAATCATCTTACTCAGAGGAACGAATATTTCAATAAAATTTTGTCTACCAGACAGTTCATTATTTTATTCCTTTTAAAAATAGTTATTTTGTCTAATTTATAGACGTTGATACATGTTATAACCGAAGTTGCCACTGAACATAGCAAATGCATGATTATTGCTTTAAAATAATTGGAAAGCATTAGGATATAAGCGATCATTAGGACTGGAAACTTCTATGCAGCAGATGAAATAAAGACTGCAATTTATTTGTAATCTCAAGTTAAAATTACTTTCATTGGGTTTTAGGAATCCGGCGGCAATTGTCGGGAATTCGACAGGCTACTACATAATTTGTTGTTGTTCCTCTCATTTTCCACTAAAACATCTTAAAAACACGATCTCTCAACACAAAATAAATATACTACAAAAAGCTTATACCTCTATTATATCATATGTTAAAAGATTCAATATAACGAACAATGAAGTTATTTGGATGATAATTAGAGGTAACTACGTGAACCATGAGAAATGATAACAGTCTGTTAGGTATTTAAATGCATCATTCGGAATGTATTCAAATACTAGATTTTAATTTAAATAAACACTTAAATTTCGTAGACGATGTCATGGATAAATCTTTTGTAAAAATATATTCTTCGATGATATGATTTAATTATTGCATTGACCTAATAAATTAGTGGATTAGAAAATTTCAAATAAATAGGGTGAATTAAACTATTATTGGCACACAATTCTATTAAGTTATTTAAGGAATGTGAATAAATACTATTGCCTGGTGTTGGCACCAGAAATATTGCATAATGCTAGATGTTTAATTATCGTAAATAAAAGTAGAAGACACATTTATTTAGATAAATTTACGTGCTGATGTGTGCCAAGAATAGTTTGTTGCTTAGCGTTAAATAATTTCGTTCGTTGTTACAGTCAATAGATGCGTATTGTACTCGATTTGATTTTTTTTTATATAAATGAAACAGAAATGTTTAAAAGAGGTTTGATAAGACACATTCACGCAGAGGACTGTGTTCGTTTTGTGCAAAGTCCAGCTCTAAAATTAAATAGGAACGAATAGTCAATGAAGTACTTGCTTTTTTGTTTTGTTGGTATTAAAAACAAAAGACAGAGTAGTTTAACTAAAATTACAGAACTTCTTTGTGACAATATAAATTTCGAAACACTTGGGTCGACGAAGTGTAATGCCCATACCTGAATTTAAGACAAGTAAGTATGCCTATGAACACATGGTAAGATAGCACTAGGTTTTTGACAACTGCCACACTAAGATGATGAGAACAAACACAAAGTAACACTATAAACGCAGTCCTCTGGCTGTGAAGCACAGTTATCACTACGGATGGTGTCCACAGTTCAAGGTATCTTGGAGTAGAGGTGCACCTGTTCCCGGAACCAATGGAAATACGAGGACACGTGGAACCGGGTCACGTTCAGTGCACTTTCAGTCTTGTTCTGCAGGATTTCTGGCGCCCAGTCGCCTCTGAAAATATAATACAAAAGTTAAAGAAACTCTCGGCGTGGCGTGGGGATATACCAGGCTCTCACAGTCTGAAAACGCCCCGTGTTTTGAGGCTTACACCAAAGCCATCGTTTGAAATTCCGGAGCGCGACTCCGCCAGGGAAAAATATACCATCAGCTCCATAACGGCTTGTACTTGGTTTAGGTTACTTGTAAATTTTGAAAGGGCTGGAAGCAGGCTAGATTTTCGATGGTGGATATAGTTCTACCGATACAAATTCTATCATAATTAGTTACGTTGCTTAACCGTGAAAGCGTAACATACATCATACATATATAACCATAATAGATATTCTTAAACATATAGCTATACATTGGTGCTTCTCAGATTTCGACGCTTTTTCTTTGCTATGATACTGAAAACCGCATGGACGCCAGCTCCCTAGGGAGTTCGTGTCGAACTTACGACCTTTTGACTTAGCTATCCAACGGTCAAACCACAAGGCAGTCACTGCGTCAACTTTACCTTTATTCCATGTATTAGTTGTACTATGGTCAGTGTATAAAACACTGACACTTGACTCATCAAAGATAAGATAGTGTTAATCATCACACATGTCACTAATTACGATTAGTTACATTCTCTTTAGTACTTGTTTATCTACTAACAATTTTACCCTCTAATTGCTTACAGTGAAATACTTTGGTTCCCCAGTAATGGTGAAATTTTGAATTTAATGAAAATTATAGAAAATTTACTACTCTTAAATAATATAAAAATCGAGTACACATTTTGTCCTAGAAGTTTCCGTGTATGACAAAAAAACTCGGCTTTCCTGTATGTTTTTATCAGACAAATTTCCATGTAAGAAAATGGACGAAAAAATATTGAGATGTTAAGAATAGAATGGGCTATTTATTTAGTCCAGGTCAACTTACATGAACACTTTGGTCTTCAAGTATTCAGCGGTCAGCTGGTAGTAATCACTGGAATACTTCTTGACGGTTTCCCAACCGGTGGCGGTGTAACTCTGGACGTTACCCACGAGGCCCGGCGCGTACTGCTCTATCGTGGCTAAAACTACTGGGGTTTTCTCGGTCACGTATTCTTTAGTATTGTCGTATAAGATGCCGGCTTTCTTCACAGCTAAAATGGCGAAGTCTTTCGACAGTTGGACGTAGGGCTTACAGACGTCGACAGTTAGTGTGTAGTACACGGGCGCGTTGGTCTCCAGCCAGAGGTAGCCGCGCGCTGACGTCGACAGGGTCTTCTGCCATGCGCGCTGACTATGCTCTAACACGCCAAGGTCGTTCAACAAACGCCCTGTTGTGCTTTCTGAGAAAGAAATAGTTTAAAATTAATGTTGAGCCAGTAATTTAATTAGGACCAGTTTTAGTTTTGGATTTGAATTGCTTTTCATGCGACTTCGTAAATGCTTTGTATGTCTTTAATTTCCATGCGCCGGGAACTTATATGAAGCGCGAAGGAATAAGATTATGGAATTTCTAGTTCTCTATAGGAACCATATTTTGTAACCATGCACCTGGTAATTATTATAAGTTTTTAACAATGCCTAGAAAACGGCGTACATAAAATACAACTTTTAATTTTAAAGCTCCTCGGACCGAAGTTGCGGAGGCAATCATGTGAAAACACGGTAATAATGCAAAACAATTTTATGGCAATATAGTTGCAAAGTAAAGTGAGAACATTCGAGTATTCATTTTCTATTATAGAATAGGCGTCTGCGCAGTTGTTACTTTTACAAGAAACTCGACCTTTTATTATTTGTTATATTATCGATTACTTTTATATTTTTTCATTAATATTTTATACTTTTCACGTTTGAAGCCGTTTTATACAAGTGATGTGATGACGTAACTTATGCCTAACTATATTATTATGAACCAACCGGTTTTAACGAACATTTTTCGTATGTGTATCATATTTTGGGGTTCCATGTTTAATACCAAGATGATTAAATAAAAAAAAGAATTTAATAATATATTTTTCCATGGAAGACAAAAAACCTGATCAGTATCGATTGCTTTGTTTAGTTTAAAACTTGAGATTCTTTCCGTTATTTCCAAACTGTGACCCATCCTCTACATCCTTGGAGGCAGGAGAGACATGGAAACAAAGGTTTCTACAGCATACTAATTACGGAACCGCTCGATAAATAGCACATCAAACTGTTAAATGGTTTTGCAAACCTGAAGGTCATTCAAGAGTTTATTGTACTAACAACCGGTTTTAACAACTGTTAAATACTAGCTAACCCGGCAAACGTTGTTTTGCCACATAAATTATTTGTAGAGAATTTTTAAATCGGAAGAACATTACATTGTATCCAAAAAAAAAAAATTGGGGTAGACAACTTAATAATAAGGTGTACGAAAAATATATAATAGCCGATTCTGTGACAAGTTAATCAAGTCGTTTTAAAGGAGCATGGTAACTAACATAGTGACACGAGAACTTTATATATAAGATTCCTAGACGTAGTCTTTATGCAACGCAGGCCAGAGGTTACATTTATCGTTATCGAACACAAACAATGTAACATTTAAAAACATTCCCTTATCTTGGAAAGCATTAACAGTCATTACTATACCGTCACACCATGGTTGCTTGTAAAGTGCAATTTATCTATTAATTTTATCCACACGACGTTTCTTTCAACAAGTGGTATTTATAGTTAACATTTGATCATTGGTTTTCCTCATAGACTGAAGGTTGTGATCGTAAATTATTATGCTGAATTTTTCCTATCCTTGCAATAAAATCGTTTCGGATTAAGGAAAAAGAAAATCGTATTTATTTCAGATGTTTTAATAGCAGTAGTGACCTACTATTTCTGGTTAACACATTATAAGATTACAATTGCATAATATACTATAGGAATCTGTAGAAACTGGCTTTTCTATATTACATCTGCAGATTCTTTAAGAATTATGTAAGTGCCTATTAAATTTGACCTAAATTCTTAGCACATTATTACTTAACTGTACTTATTTTTTGAGTTCTGTATTACTATGGTTTAACATTTATTATGAAATGTGGACAGTATAATAAGTTTTTAATAGTAGTACTAGTAAACTAATACTTCATCAAGAAAACCAAGCAATTGTGAAGAAAAATGAGATTATTGAGTTGTTTTAAACCAACGGAGATATCTCTCCGGAATAGACCATCAATTTAAAGAAAAAATAATTGTTGTCTCCCACACAAGTAGTGGGATATAAAAGATTTGAGAAAAATAAAATCAGTAAAAACTTATACTCAACTACACATTTGAATCACCAATAATGATCTAAGACTAACTTAACAAAGTTAACATGGGTGTGCCATTGCCGCACCAAATGACAATTTGAGGAGCAATTATATTGAGTGACATAATATGTATTCTACATTATGTTTTCATATCTAAATTACCATAATAATACAGACAAGGTATGTATTGCTAGTATCTGTAAAATTATAAAAATGTTAAAGTACTTACTTGGGAAATTACCACCCGCTCTTGAGACATCGTAAGCCACCAGCCCAGCTATGCCAACGAAAAGGAAGAAGCTGGCCCAGATCCAAGGGAACCTTCTAGTACTTGTCATTCTGTCTAGAATATCCTGTATAAAGACATATATTGGAAGTTTTAGTGGTTGTTAGTTAAGTTTTTAAAATGGTTTAAAAGTACATCTGCTCCTTAAGCATTTTGAGTTCTCCTTCAATTTTCTTTGACTTTTTGTAAGTCTAGTAATCCACATTCTGTATTTTTTTTTGTTAAATAGAAAACTCTACAAGCTACAAGTTATACTATACAAACAAATATGTTAGCATTTTATTTAGAAAATTCAAAATATCATGTGTGTGATTTGATTAAACCACCCTAAAATGACCCTCTAACCAAATGTTAAGAAGCCAAGTGTTAATCGTCAAATTTATCAGCGAAAATTGACTTGAGTGAGGCTTGCTGAATGCAATATTTACAAATATTTTCTTCAGGTGACTCCAGCACCACACTTCCAAAAAAGAATTTAAAATAGGTTGTAGATACTTTCCTCAACACGACAATTTTATTTTTACTTATGGCTCAACAGATTTAAATGACTAAAAAGATACAATTAATCTGTGCACGTAAACACAATCTTGAACTTGATCATGACCCCTAAATTTAATAAGGTTAATTCGAATCACACGACACTAAAAAACTACACTTTTATTCCAATAAGAAGCAACTAGTGGTGATGTGATTCACAATAACTTGCACTGAAAAAATGCACGTAAACGATGTTGATTTTACCTGGAT
Organism: Trichoplusia ni; assembly: GCF_003590095.1. NCBI lineage: Eukaryota > Metazoa > Arthropoda > Insecta > Lepidoptera > Noctuidae > Trichoplusia > Trichoplusia ni. Next base: position 2,005,779 of record NC_039479.1, read on the forward strand.
TCTAAATACAAACAACGACAACAGCTTGCGTGTTAAATGCCTCCCGCGGAGAGCCTAACGGATGTTACACATCAACATTTACTGTTAACACTACGCTCGTTCACACTACACAACGCTAAAAGTAGTTTTTCGAGTCCCATTCACAATCTTACTGCGCGATTCTTTGAATTGATTCACGATGTGCGCACGAATATCGCGCAAATAATTCTTAAAATTACGCGGACGTTTCTACATACATTTTATAAAATAAAATCATCAAACACATATCACTTATTAATACACCATATATTTACCTTCAACAAGCGACGAATAAGCTTTGAAATTAAAATAGATTTGCTAATGAAAAAATATGTCGCCCTCGAAACTAGTTTTTTTTTCTACTGATAGATGCCAAACTAATTGAGTGTGACCAAAATAAAATTCAAAATATTTCCTAAATAAAAATGGTTTTCAAAATGTTTTTAAGGTATTATGCAGTTTCTTTTTTTGATGAATAATGCCTAAAATGAAAGAGTATATAAGATGAATAAAAAAACTTTAACACAAGTCGTCAACATTAACTACAGGATAACAGAAATTATGAACCTCGGAAATGGAAGAATGTACTGGTAACATTCAGAACGTAAGGGACGTGACATTTGACCCCACAGACTACAAAATAACTGAGTTACGGTTATTTCTTAGTCGATTTCAAATTTACTGCCTATGACCATGATTTATCATGAGTTATGGCGGAGTATATTCATAAGTATTTTTTTTAATTATGTTATTTTGTAATGAGACCTTATTATTATTCTCACCGCCTTTAAGGTAAACTTACGTTATTTTACTTTGTGAGTGTGAATCGAATGTTTGAGAAGCTTTTTCAGGTGAAAGGTTTAACTTATTAAGGATTTGAAATTCTTTAGCTGGGATGAAGTATAAAAAATAGATATGACTATATCAGCTTACCTGGCATATCTTGTTAATTCTTACAACGTTTTCATCCTTCTTCTTGCCTTTCAAAGCTTCGCCACATACTTCTTTGTACTGCAATACTGACGCTTTCAACGACTTGTGTTTCAATTTTGGACTGACTTCTTCCCAGTTAGTATCTAAAGGACAAATAGGATAGTTTAGTTTTTTTGATGGGCTCAAATTATTGAAGATTTTCGAAAGAGTTCAGTTATTAACTTACCAATATAATCTAGTAGGGTGGCGGACTGCTTACTGCACTTATAGAAGAGCTGTTGCCAAGTAGCATTACAGGAGGGGTCCTTCACAAGACAGTCCACTAGGCAGTCCACCAGAACCTTATGATAGGGGTCCAACGTAGCACCACTCAGGTACTGGTTGGGCAACTTTTTCATAAGTTGATTGAAGGTCACTTGGAGCTTATTATTGCTTTTAGTGAAAAATATATCCTGAAACAAATTGTGCTGTAAATTAATCTGCTAATTTTGTTGATTAATTTAAATATACAAATTCAATAAAGAGTTTATAATATTTGTATGTTGAAATTTGGGTTTCTATTTGAGGAAACAATAAAAATACTTCATTTGTACTACTTTGATAGAGGTGAATAGAAAAAAGTATTTATTGCATTCTTTCTCTTAAACAGAGAGAAATTTGCTTTAATATAATTATTTGGACTAAACAAATATAGCACAGTATGACTTATCACAACAATCACAACAGTTTTATAAATGGAAAAGTTGTGTGTGCATGTTTGTTACCTCTGCGTGCACAAATAGCTAGACCAATATTGATAAATTCGGATTCGCTGATACTCTGGTTTTTCGAGTACGTAAGCAACTTTAACCACTGCAGTAGACGCGTTGCGGTTTTCTGCACGGATTTGTACGAACGAGGTGCAGGTCCAATTATAACGGAGACAAAGACCCAGTGCGACTTTTTCAAAATTCTATGTACTTTCCTAATAATTCAAAGACATCTTGCGGTTTTTTTTTTTTCCAAAAGTTAGCGTGACGGACAATCCTTAAATCTTCCCGGGGAAAAGGCCTATAACAGCAGTGGGACATTTGTTAGGCTGTTGGGCTAATTTTATTTAGCTATAATCGACATGGACAGGAGGGAAACCGTGGTCTTCAATATGAATATAAGTGTTTAAAAGACCATAGGCCGTATTACAAATGCGCGGCCAGGGCGCCAAAATGTGGTCGTTTCTTATGGTATTAGTAGCGTCGTCTGTGATCCCTACATAAGTGGAATAAAAAAAAAACGTACAGGGTAGTCAAAGCATCGAACCCGCCACTTTAGCACTCAATTAACTTGGCCTGGCGCGGTCCCACAACACCCGGTCTGTGTTTACATACCTTATATTTAATTAATTGCTTGATAAGGTCACTTGACAGATCCTTTGGCAGTGCACTCCTCTTGTTATTCACCATGTCCATCATGGCGAACAGCTGGTCCTGGGTTACTTTGGTGCTTTCCATTGTGGCGTGTTCGTCTAAAAGGCTGGCCAAGTAGCCTATTACGTATTTCGAATAGTTCTTTAGCTCGATTATAGGAAGGAATAGTTCTTGCCAAGCTGTAACAAAAGGGAAAAATATGTAAAGTGCCGACAACCTATAAACTCAGAATATAAGACGGGTTTGAGTAACATTTTAACTTTTTTAGTAACATTTCCTTTACAATTAAATATTAAATATTCAACATAATGTTGAATATGAGTGAATAGAAATTAGATTCTAGCATACATAAAGAAATAGAGAACATCATCAAATACTAGGTACCTAAATCATTAGTCGCTACACTGTTATTGTAGTCGATAAAGAGGTGATAATAATTAACAAATGTTATTACAAACTTATCTTTAAACCTTCCAAAAATATAAACAAAACATTAAAACACTATTAATCTTATCGAAAGAAGTAAATAATAGACGTAATACAGATATATTGAACAACAAGTAGGTACCAATTTCTTTAACCTTTTAAATGTTGAGAGAACGTGCACCTTAAACGTTACGGAATAAACTGTTATCTCACAAGATTCTTACCTTGATACGTGTACGAATTGTGAAAGATATCTTATCTTGAGAAGTGACCCAAAAATAAAACCAACTTAACAAGTATTTCACTGTTAAAATATTCACGTAATATGCACACGTTTTAAAGTAAAAATAAGTTTCTATAATGTAATTTTCTACAGCTTTTAATGTAAAAAAAAACCGTTCTTACTTCGAATTAACTTTCTTTTAAACGTTAGTGAAACAACATAGCATAACTATTGAAAATTGAAACATGAAATAATGTAACTTATGCAAATAATTTACCTCATAATCTGTATAAAACAAAAGTTCTATTTTAAGAGCACGAAATATATGATGTCACTTGTTTACAGTCCTTTGTATATGGGGCGAGACAAGTCATCGATAGTCGACGGCTTTATGCTGATGATGCACTAGAGACTTTAATAACAAAACAACAAGCCGCTTGCTGAAGTAGGTATTTCTACTTTATAAAACTTTCACGAGCCTTTGTGATGTATGTACCTAATGTCTATTCTGTTTGAGTTTTCTTTGGTCAAACTTTGTCGAGCGTCTGCACGAGCGCGGACGATGGGTCAGTTTTGATAATATAATAAACTAGCGGCCCGGTACGTGCTTCGCTACGTATAAAGTGAAATAAAATAAACAAATCGGAACATCAAATTCATTTATTTAATCAAAAAAATATTTTATTTAAAATCGAAATCAATTGCTAGCTATTTACAACACACTTAATCCAAAACATTTGGATAAACAATATTTTTTGTTTTTCCATTTTGAGCATAAATAAACAAACGGCTGGGGGTACCGACTCTGGAACAGGCAACATATAACTGGCCATGTGAAAAACAATGTTCCTCCAAATTCACACCACAAACGTGAAGTGTTTGACCTTGGGCCTTGTTGATGGACATCGCAAATGATAAACGCACAGGATATTGTAAACGTTCGAACTCAAAAGGCATATCATTTGGAATCATAGGTATACGCGGTATCAAAACAACTTCTCCTTTTGATTTACCAGTTAAGATCGTAGCTTCAATCAAATTTGGCAATAACTTTTTCACTGCCAATCTGGTTCCGTTACACAGTTTTGGTGGATTAATATTTCGCAATAATATAATCGAAGAACCAACTTTCAGATTCAAGCAATGCGGTGGCATACCAGCCGGCTCCAATGAATTTAAAAATTCAATTGGATAATTCATTGCCTCATCTTGATTCATAACACTGTCAATTGATTTATATTTCGTGACTACGCCTGGCAGTTTCGCTTGAATTTGAAAATTAATTGCATTGACATGAATGTTTTTCGGTGCTAAAATGGCGCGTTCTGTCAACCAATCATGATTTCTGTAATTCTGAACAATATTCGGAAAAACACATTCAATCAATTCATCTATCGATTGCGCAATTGTACAAAAATTGTTCGGTACAGCGATCAATCCGTTGGTTCTGTCGATTTGTATTTTGCCGTCACCAATTTCTAACAATTGTTTTGAGAACTCATGGGCAGCTGGATGATTTAATCAAACCACGTCCAAAATGAATTGACGGCATGAATGACATAACAACGTGCTTGTCCTGTCAACAAAACTTCAAAAAAGTTTCTGTGAAAAAAGTTTCTATTGAATTCATTTATTACAAAAAATGTGACAAATGAGGAACCGCTCGACCGATTTTGTGCAAACTTCACATAAACCATCTACTAAATATGCCGACCAAATCCTAAGCATTTGGTTTGGATAGGTGAGCCCGTTCTTGAGTTATGGAATTACAACGAAAAGTGGCATTGATTTTTATATATATAGATAAGTATAACGAAATTTTACTTTTAATGCTCATTCGTTGCGAGCATAACCGAGCATTCGAACGTAATAACTTTACAAGGAAATGCTCAAGCGCATCATAATCATTAGTATCCAATGACGCGTGCCATTGTGCTAAATTAGCAGTCTGAATTATCACGGCGGTAATGTTGCTTGGATACATTTTCGGGTATTAGAGCTGTGACTTCGTGTATAAACAGGCTAGTAGGTAGCTAGTAGCTTTTATATGTAGGTTTTTCTTAGATACCAATTACATTAAATACTTTTTAAAGTTTACCTACTCATTAGCCTAAGAGTAAAGAAAGAGAAAGAAACTAATTTGTAATTTTCTACTGCTCGACCATCACTAGAAATGAGCCATGTAATTAAACGAAAAGAGGACAATTTAGATCTGCATTGTAGCAGCATTAAACCTACACATTTAACTGAAACCAATTAATACATACCTTTGAGACCAACAGCGAAATCACTAATGCCGCCTTGGCCGAAAGCCCACAACAAGGAGAGGCCAATAGGCGGCCTATTTTGATAGGAGTTGCGGAGGCTAGCGCTCTTCTGTACCGACGTAATGCAGAACTCTGGGTAGTCTTGAGCCAATATCTGAAGCAGTATTCTGTGTCCATTCACAAATTGACCTGCAAAGAAATTTCTAGTATTAATTTTTTTTTATAATACTCCACAACTTTCACACAACGCCATCTAGCTTCGTACTTATCTAATATAGATAAATTAAAACCAGACAAAGAACAAATGATCATGCTCATATTACAAACATTTGTTTTGGGAATCGAGCCCACTACCTCTGGTATTCGAGTTAGGCCTACTAACCACTAGACTAACAAGCCAGTTGCAGGAATACTTGTTTTGCAATTTGTATCTGTATTTGTATGTCGTTAACATTTATTACCCTTCAATTTACATGTGCATACATAATTACCTAGGTACTTAAGGAAAAAACAATGAGTTAAATCCAAATTAGGTAATATTATTGCAGGACCAGACATGGCTTATAGTAAAGAAAATATGAAAGAATATTCCTATAGTTGGCTAACAATCTACTTGGGACTTGGTGGTGAGCTTCCTTTTCGGCACTTAGGCGGTAGATTCGTCCAATATGCGTTGAGCTAACAATGTAAAGTGACTATGTTATAAAGAACATACCTCTGCTCATATCATTGGCAAGCGCAGTCAGAGTAACATCAAAGAAAAGTTGCGCATTCGCTTTCCCAGCATCTTGCAGTACACTGGACAGAGAGTTCCTAATATCTTCGGGGACAACGGAAAGGGGGTACAAGGAGGGGTAAGAAGCAAAGGTGGGGTCATCTACATCTATCTGGATCTTGGAGTTTAGGAAGGCGGCGACTTCTTTTAGCCACACGAGAGGCGCGTTTGAGAAGCGTATCTTGTTCGTTGTTATTATATTGGCTAGTTCCGCCGCATCCAACTGTAAGAGAACATAGAAATGTTATAAGAACATCGGAATTTTATTTTTTTGGCAAAAGGTGAAAGATTTATGATTTTTGAAGGAATACCAGAATAAATTCGTCTCTAACTAGCAGCGACCAGCAGTTAGTATATTTGCATGAGATATTAGGTAGGAGAACTTATGGAGAGGCCGAGATGATGATGATTAGCCACCATTTTATTGATTGATTATATTATGATTCTTTCTATTGGGATTATAGATGGTAATTTAAATCCTTTCCTATTAGGAGTAGTTTATCTGCACAATGAGCTTTACGTCTTTACGTCCCTAACAACTATCTTCGAGGACGAAAACACCGACTACTAATCGCACCTACTAGTCGCACTTCGTCATGGAAGCTGAACCGAACTGTGATCTAATTGTTGAAGATTTTAAAATAATAATGTGTTTGTGTCTCAGCCTGTGCGAACGCATAGTTTAATGTGTATCTTGTTATTGTTATAAATTTTATATTACGTTTGTTTTGTTTATTAATAGTTTATTCTTTGATGTAACTAAGTTTCTCATGTTTATACTTAAGCTGGTTGGTTTTTCTAGTTAATATTATGTTTTTCTTCCTATTTTAAATTTCACGTCTATGTTAATGTAATTGGTGTCTCTATCGTTTCAACATAAATAAATAAATTTAACAGAATTTAAATGCTCAATTTTTACTACTCCATTAATTCTAGCCCTAGGGTGACTAGGCTTAGAGAGCAAGACCTTAGACATTCAGGCATTCCTACACACTTCTCAGAAGCATAGGATGCAAAATTAGTTAGTTAGTTATTAATTAGTTAACTGGTGATCAATAATTAAACCTCTTCTGTTTAGAAAGAGACCTGTGCCTAGCAGTAGGAGGTATATTGGTTGGTATGTTGATAGTTCTAGACTTACAATTTCCAAGGCACCTTCAATGGTCTTGGGAGGCTTGGGTTTTGGAGGCTCAGAGTTCTTCTTATCTTGCTTCTTCTTCTTGTCACCATCTTTCTTCTTATCTTTCTGTGGTTTTCTCTCTTCATCAATCTCCATGCCAGAGTAGAAAGATTTTATTTGAGAATGAGGTACTGTAAAGAACATTTATTTTTTAATTTTGATGATGAGTTCATTCATATTTAAAAAAATATTTCCTAATTAGTGATAAAATTTATAAATAATTCCAGAGTCGTGTTATAAAGTATAAAGCAACAATGAAGTATTTCTATTCATGTCGATGGTATAAAATGAACAGAACGTCTGATTTTGATGACGTCGATTCCTTTTATTAATTTATTTACGACATTTTGATGTTTTATTCACGATAAGAATTAATTATTTTAATGAAAGATAAGGCTCGGTTTGGCTTCAAAGTTAATTAGAGATGTACTTTCATATTTTAATAATAAATAAAATACCGATTTTGGTTTTAAGTAAAGTTCTTAAATTATATTACGAAATAACTCAATATGGTGCGATAAACATATTTAATTCCTAACAAGCTTGCGTAGTTAGTGTATAGAAACTTTTCTTCATAAGCTGCTTTTCAAGTTGTATCACTGGACAAAGCAATTTTTAAGTAAATGTAAAGTTACCCACCGATATCTTCCAGTTTCGGCCCATTTTTTACAGCTTTCTTTTCATCCTCCTTAGTTTTTATTTTACCGTTCTGCGACTTCTTATTCTTCCCAACAACTTCCCATTGACCACTCGACATTGTTAAGGAGATTCTAAACAGATTTTTATTCAATTCTTAGTAAATAAAGGGAAAGCATCAAAGTAATAGGTTACACGTCAAAACCAAACAAATAGCAAAAAAAAACGTCAAAAGCGACGTAAACTTTTCGGTACAATTCTTAGCATGCTTAAAAATTGTTCAAGCCCAACATTAGTAAGTGCAAGTGGTGTTTCATGTTCGAAATATCAGTATACTTACACCGGAACACATTAAAAAAGTAATCTGCATTGCGATTGGTTAATAAACTCCAGCTCGGACAAAACGTGGCAGAATTTTTCTACTATAAACATTTTCCGATTCGATCACTGGTAGTCTAGTTGCAAAAGTTTTTATTTGTTGTACCAATAATTTAGTGCGTTAATGTAATACATAGAAGACAAAATTTACTATAACAAATTAGAATAAATAATTACATTTAAACATTACGGTTTTCAAAACTGCTACTCAGCAGTGTTGCCGAATTATAAAACTTCTCGTAGTCGATTTTTTTCGTCACTTGGACTTTACACATCACTAACTCGTCAGTTTTTCATTTGTGCAAAAGAAAATAGTTGACTGACTTGATATTTTGCTGCTGAGTTGTTACAAAAAATCATCAATAAATAGAGATACGTGCTCGTGTTGTGTTGAAATAAAACTGTGTTTTAATAAGAACAGTGTTTAGATAATGGAAGATAAATTGATGTTAGAAGATGTGGCTAGCTCCTTGAGAGAACGGGTGTTTTTCTCCGCCAGGGATGGAATGTCTTTAACCCTTTACGCTTTATTATACGAAAAAAACACAGATGAAATTGATGACCTATTGAACAGCGTAAGTACTCAAAGAAACATTTCATTCATGATTTATCAAGACTAAGATTAAGATTTGTTAATGTCATTTAGTATTTCGGATGAGAATGATGATAATCTATTTTTATCATTGAAATTGACGGCACGTTACCTTTTGCGTGTTATAAATGGACATGTGAGTTATTAGTTTATTTTTTACGCGTCTTAGAATTTGATTTTGTTCCGTAACGCACATTTAACGTATTAGTAACCTTGGTACCACTTGCCAGTTCCATTTCCCTGACTGCGCTCGTCGGTCGTTGCGAAAGATTAGCATTTGTCGGGGTCGCTCGCTGTTAAAATTAATTATAATCATAATTACGACATGCACCTTGCCCTGATCATTATCATGATGATGTTGCAAAAATCTGTTTTCCTTATTCCGCAAAAAACTGTGTCAAAAGAATTGTTACCAAAATGTAGGAATTGTTTAGTTTTCATTCTGTTTACATTAACAGCTCACCATGTGTTTCATTGTCATGTCAACAATGAATCAGCTGTGTTGGTCACACTTTGATTATAAATAGATTAATCATTTATTTCAAGAAGAAAATAATTATTAATATGTATACTTTTGACTGAAATGATCAATACTTTATTAAAAAATGTTTATTTATACATCTTCTCTATTTATCATCTTTAAATCTTCTCAGATATATTTGCAAACGATAGTCTTCTAAGATTCTTCTTAAACCTTATTGGGTCCTTAAGAAAAGGTTAAAAAATCAGATTAAAATTCATATAGTTTAAACTCCGAAAACTAACCGCTAGCTGATATGATATAAGTCTGATATTTTCCACTCAACTTATAAAAAGTTTAATAATCACTCAATTTTATGTCATTAACCTTTTATGTGATAATAAAACATTTCTTATCAGTAAAACTTTCAATAAACACCTCAACAATAGAATTTTGTAATTATTATGTATAACATTCACAATGGCTGCATTGCATTCAATTGTATAAGACTTTTTCGAATGACCTCTTTTGTGTTGCAATTTTTTGAGAACTAAGTTAAGTAAGTAAGGTATAGACTATGTTGTGTCAAAATTCATTTATTTTAAATTGAGTAAGTGTAATCTTTAAGATAATAAATTTCTTTTTTTTTCCACAATCTCTCATGGCATTTCTACAAAGTTTATTAAACTCGCCTGTAGCTTCCATGATGCTCAGAAGTTTACTATAAAAATAAAAACACTCAATAAAAAGTCCCTCATTTTGGTAGAACAAAACCAATTTGATTTTGTTGTATCTAAAATTAGGGTCTTTTTCACTTAATAGATTATGTATTATTTTGTAGTCTAAAAATTTTTTGACATATATCATAAAATAGTGTCAAAACATTATCTGTCACAGAGTGTTAGTCTATATTATTGCTAGACTAAATACAGTTGTATGTTTTACTAACAAAAATCACGTCCCTTTGTTTTTTAATACTAAGATGTGGGTTAATGACATGTCAATGAACTTGATGATATATTTGTGTGTGAACAGAAAAAGAAATATGTAAATGTGTTATATGCAATGTAAACAAGTTTCAAGAGGTTATTTTCAGGTCTGAATGAAAGTATAAGTATGTTTTGTGATGGATTTATTGATGGTAACATTTCCTTTGAAGAATTATATTGGGTTAAGTAAAACCGACAAGAGTATTGTCACAATCCATTTGATGGTATCAATTGTTACTTACTAGGTGTAAGTTACTAGCTGTTAAAATTTCGTCTGAGTTAATATAGCTAACAATAATATTGGCTCATGATCAAAATATAAAGGCCCTAGAGTTTAGCCTTGTAGTACCCCTGCTTTATGACCAAATATATTTAGTTCCTTACCAACTTAAAATATAACCTTGAACCATTATAGACATTGACTGGTGATTAAGATAGTATAAAATGCTTATTCATGACAATTGACAAAAAAATAGATATGACTTTTTCAAGTTTACGCGAATCTTACCTATTAAAACGCCTTTGCATGTGTTGAAACATCGCCGAATGAAACATTGGTCAAAAATTAGTTAGTAAGGTCATTACAATTTGGACAACCAGTTTTACTGTGGTCATAGATAAGCAATTATCACTTTAGATCATACTATCCCAAGAGGCTGGTAGATGCAGCAAAAACAGCCTATTCAATAAATCTTTATTTTATTGTAGAGACTTTCATATCGGTATATCATCTAGGATGTCCAATAGATCAAGACCGCACCGTTTATTTGACTTTATACGACACACGAAATTATAAAATAAAAGATAACACCTACTTATCACTAGATCTCCATAGATTATAACGATTCTTCATCGATTAATCAACGTTTGCAGGATGTATGCTGCGATGGAGTTAAATGTACGCCTCTGATAGCAGCGGCTAGACATGGCCGGGAAGGCGCTGTCAGAATTCTACTGGAGAAGTTCAGGCCGCCAGTCAGACTCGAGACGGAAGGCACCGTCAAGTTTGACGAATATGTTATTGAAGGTTAGTCTTAAAGTTTAACATGACATGGTTAAGTGAGAATCCAACATGTCTCTTTCAAAAACTTTAAAACTTCTATGTGCGGAAGGTTCTTTTGTTATAAATAAAACTCTTCATTTGTTTCACTCACAGAAGGTGAAGGAATATATTGTAAGGAAACCTGGATTCCAAACATTTCAATCTGGAATCGCCAACTTGCAGTTAGTAAGATCATCCTTCATCAATGCTCAATCCGTTGCTATATGAGAAGAAGCTTGTCTGTCTATTTTAATGTCATAGTCTATTTTAGTATTATTTAAAACATTTGTCTATTGATATTAACTTCCATAATCAAGTCAATGATAGACCTGACTAGGACCCACTCACTAGAATGTCCTAATGATACCTTATCTACACATCAAATGACTTAACTAATGTTGACGATACGACCGAGTAAATGGTCCTTTATATTTTTTACAAATTCTCAATACCCAGAGGCTTCAGGGGTTTTCTCAAGATCCACAACATTTATAGTTGTAAAGAAAGTTACTTCTCAAATTACTGGATGATCAAATTTCTAATCGTATCTCATATCGAAAAGAAGGTACCATAAAAGTTTCGTTTACAGGTTTGAGTGTACGATCCCACGCTTTTAAATCACACTCATCATTATACCATAATTTAGATATTTTTGACTGTGTGACGTATATATTATACATATTAAATATTTCCGGAACGTCATCATGCAAACAAAGCGTCCTGCACCAGCTTTTTCCATCACTCAGCGCATTGACTCTCATTTTTTGTCCAAGTCAAGAACTCACGTTGTTAAATATAGATTCGTGTGAAAGTTTACACACAAAGAAAACTGAAAATCGTCCCGCAACGCTTTCATACGCATCTGGCCAGGTTCCAAACCTCTTTGTTTCCCAGTATTTATGATTTATAAAGGATTTGCATGTTTGGCAACCCTCGTGGTGACTGGTTGCAGTTCCTATGATCTTATTAGCGGCATACTATGAAACTTAATTTGTTGCGTATGAATTTTCTTGGAAGTTATGATTATTTTGGATTAACGCATATGCATTGAATCCGATGATTCAGTTTGATTGTGATTTGTCGCATTGACAATGTGACTTTAATAGTATTTTTCACTTATTATATCAACATTTGCTCTTTCACCTGCTATAGTCATTGCTTTATTTTTATAATGCAGTAGGCTTGTTTTATGAAATTCCCGAAAATGTTAATTGAATCATACGATATTTATAATCAATCTGATTACCAAGTATTTTTTTGTCAACGAATAACGGAGTATTCATCGAAGGTCGTATGTAACGTATCAATTAACAACGTAAATGTTTTAATGAAGTAAATAAGCATTCTATTTAAAGTTATACCGCGTTTAGCGTTAAGTGTAAATATTTATGGTCATTCATTTGGCGTGTTTTCACTACGCGTTGTTCTATTGCGCTGTTTGGTTCGCGTGCGTTTCTCAAAATAATTAGTTCCTGTGTCATATGGGAGTGATGACAGCGTAGCACTGTGCATCAACAAACGCGTTGCTAGGCAACCTCACGCCGTGCGCAGATTGAATGCGTGTGCGCATCGTCCGCGTATAATTGAAACGCAGAATGGAAACATGCGCGTTAACAAAAGCTTTGTCTTACGTCTAATCTGAAACAGAATACAAAAGACGTACATCGTCACACTATGTGAATTAAACAATGATAAATTTTACGTATAAATAGGCCAAAATGAAGGGGCGATGTCAATTTAATCTTCTATATTGTTAAAAAACTATTGTTGTTCGTTTACCTCGCTTTGACTTAAAAAAATCGACAGATTTGGCAGATTTTTTTATTGAAATATTCAGGGAAGTCCAGAGCCCGCTTCTTCTGCTTTTCATATCTATGTATGTTTATAATGTCGGAGCTTAAGCCGACTATAGGCCTTATGGGTCTAATATACTCTTGAAATTTTCTAAGGTGTTCTGATTTCCTGACGGTGTTTTCCATCACCTTTTTAGCAAGTTATAATTACTTTTAATGAGCATATGAATTCGAAAATAATAAGTGACCTTAGATTAAACCAGCGATAAACATGTTGTCACAACATTATTATAAATACGAAAGTATATGAGTGTGTTTTATATGTGAATGTTTAATACCTTTGCGAACTGCTAGACCAATTTCGTATTTGTATCTAACACCTTAGAGCTACTTTTATCCAACTTCATTAAAGGATAGTAATGTTTTAGCAGTTATAACCGACATCCACGCGAGAAAAGCCGCGAGAAAGGGCTAGTCATATATATTAAAATGAATAGCTGTTCTTTAGTTTCGCTAAAACTCCAGAACAGCTGAACTGATTTGGCTTATTTTAGTCTTGAAATACTCTTAGCACTCCAAGGTAGGTTTAAACGGTGAGAAAATATAGAAAAGTTGCATTTTTTTTGGTCTGAGTTGTTATCATCGACTTTTAGGCAGTACGTGGTTCACCGGGACAGAGGGTAATTAATATGAATCTTTTGTTTCAGGTGCAACAGCGCTTTGGTGTGCGGCCGGGGCCGGTCACCTAGGCATTGTGAAACGTTTGGTCCGCGCCGGGGCTAACGTGAACCACGCCACGAAAACTCTGAGCACCCCCCTCAGGGCGGCCTGCTTCGACGGCAGATTAGACATAGTCAAATATCTAGTCAGGCATGGTGCAGACATACATAAAGCGAACAAGTATAACAATACTTGTCTCATGATTGCAGCTTATAAAGGACATTTGGATGTGGTAAGTCAGAACGGTAGTTATACATCAATCAAACAAAAGTCTTTATTATTCTCGTATTACATAAATACGAGAAATTACATGCCCCCACAAAACCGTTTAACGTTCAATTAAATTAGTAATAACAATTGGTACATATACCTATTGTTTTAAATCGGTAAGATATAAGGGATGACGCTTCTACAGCTAATTTAGTACGTCGTCTTACTGTAAAACTGGCCATTGTGAAAGCGAGACTGCGACAATGCGCTTCAAAGCCGATACGCTTGCGAAAAAACAAAGTATAGGCACAGAAGGTTCAGGAGCTAGGCTTACATATCCTTAACGAACAATAAAAACATTCCAATAAAGATGGAATACCAAAAATGCAGACAATTTATAATTTTATAAGACACTGGCGTCCACTTGTTATTCGAAGCTATAATCTATCTCTTTGCCAAATTTCATTAATATCTTTCAAGTAGTGTTGGCGTCAAAGAATATCATACAAATCCTCACAAAGATTATAAATCTCAAAAATTGGAATGTATATTTTTATAACAATTTTAAACAACGCAGAAGCTAGTGATTTGCAAAGTCATGAATTGAAAGCTGTATCGCGTACTATCTGCAATTACAATAATCTGAGGTTATGGTAACGGGTCACTTACTCTATGTACTTATCATTTAGTATTTATAATTGCTAGTTAACAGTATTATTGTGAATATATTTCATACGTTAGGTATTCTTTGATATTTAATTTGGGTGGTTAGCAAATGTTCTGCTAGTAACTTTGATCGAATATTTCAAGTATAGATTAATACATTTAATGCTGCGTATTTGTATAAAAAATATCTTTATTAAATAGAAAATATTAAAATCCGCATTCATAACCCTATTGTCTTAGAATCATCACTTTGTACATTCCCAGAAAAGTTACCAACTCACAGATAGCTTGACTGCACGGATAGCGGAGTGGTTGAGGTCATCACTGCAAACATACAGAGCGCAACGTGTTGTGACTTCGATCCCCGCGTGGGACAACCATTTGTGTGATCTACGCATGCTTGTCCTGAGTCTAGGTGTCTTTGTGCATGTGAATTCAATGTTTGTGATACTCCCCGCGACAAAAACATAAGCTGTAATACTGGAAACAATAAACATTAATTCTCGTTCTTCCTCTACGTATTATTCGTTTGGAGTCGTCACTTTGTACATTCCCCAACAACAATTCACAGCTTGCGAACGCTTAGACGCTTACTATATGAAATTAAGTGATCGTTTTCATTTCGTAGGTACAGTTTCTATTGGACAGCGGCGCCCGCGTCGACGAGCGCGCCCTCTGCGGGGCGACGGCGCTGCACTTCGCGGCCGAGTGCGGACACGCCGCCGTCGTCTGCGCGCTCATAGACCACCAAGCTAAAATACTCACTAATGAAAATGGTGAGGGTTTATCAACTTTGTCTTCGTATACAGATGTTATGGGTTTTGTTCAACCTTTGCACCTTTTGCTCAACTGAAATGCTCACACTAAACAATAATGTCCTTTACACCTATTACTATAAAGTCTATTTTCGAGAGTCACTTAAATATGTTACATATCCCTCTGTAACTGGCCCTGTGTGCAGGCATGACCCCGCTGCAGTGCGCGGCGGAGCGAGCGCGCGCGTCCGTAGTGGAGCTGCTGGCGGCGCGCCCAGAGGTGTCGCGCGCGCAGGCCGTGGAGGCCTACGAGCTGCTAGGAGCGTCCTTCGCCAACGACAAGGAGTACTACTGCCTCAGGGTATACATGCACACAAATGACACAAAAAAACATATATAGAGCTTGCATAAAGCATCATCATCGGCCTAGCTTTTCCCCAACTATGTCGGGGTCGACTTTCAATCTAACCGGTTAAGCTGAGTGTTTTCAAGGAGTGACTGCCTATCTGACCTCCTCAACCCAGTTCCCTAGGCAACACGATACCCCTTGGATAGACTGGTTGTCAGACTTTCAAGCTTCTGACTACCTGTAACGACTGCATGCAGCTTGCATAAAACATGTCATGATGAAACGAAATACCACAAGCAGCGCAGCAAAAATTAGTTTAGCTCTTTTATCATTGTTTAATACCTTTTGGGAGGTTTTTATTTATTTAATCATTAATGTACACAGCTGATTCAATATTGTAAATAAATAATACATGAGATCAAATATACAAGAGTACAGTCTGCTATACTAGAGGTTATAAATGACGGCACGAATAGCCGAGTGGTTGAGGTCACCCACTGTGCTCGACGCGATCGATCTCTGCGTAGGACTATCTTGGGTGTCTTTGCACGTGACTCGATTTTCAAAAGGAAATAAAATAAAATCAAAATTTATTATTACTCAAAGTGTTTTGTAAGTGAAACTCAGTCTATATTCCAAAATCTCGAGACAAATAATTCTGTATTGTACGGCTATTCTATTAAAGTTCATTTTTGTACAGATGGCGTACCAGTACCTGCACAGAGCGATGGCGATGCGGTACGACACTCGCTACGGTTTGCTACTGAAGAAGCCGGCCGACCCTATACCCGCCTATGATAACTGGAAAGAGAGTACTACGTTAGAGGTGCGTATACAGCGTGTTTTGAAGAAGCACATATTACACATATTTTGGTCTGGTTGTGCAAAAAAGTGTACTTGTAATGTATTTTCTGCGTCCGTTTTAATTGGCTTGAGATGTTTTTGCTATCAAGGGGAGGGGAAAATTGTTCATACTCAGCTTCAGTTAATGATAGGATTAGGTTTGATCTTAAGCGTTATAGGCATTACTAATGATTTTAATTCGTGATGTTTGAAACTGAGATATGACTTGGAAAAGCATCGTGTTATTTCATGATTCGATGAACTGTTTTTTCGATGATACCAACTGCATTTCATGTATTTTGTGAATTAGGCTGTGACTTTCTTTGAAAGTGCAGAGGCGCGTCATAATTATTCAGTTTAAATTATTTACTTTCTTGACAAGTCATGAGACGAGGACGACAATGATTTGTCATTTGGTAGTAATAATTTGTTTGTTAGTACATTTAACCGATTCGTTAGTGTTATCGCTTAGAGGAATGAAGTTGTTTACAGTCGTTTGCTGACTTTTACGGTGACTTTATTGCAGGCCGTTTTTTTTAGAATAAGTAGAAGATCCACTTATTCTGAAAAAAAAAAACGGTCATTGTAAAAATGAGTGTTGGTTTGAGTTATAATGAGTGGTATGTTCGCCCGCAGGAGGTGGAGGGCCTGGCGGGGCGCGCGCACGCGCTGCACATGGAGGGGCTGGCGGTGCGCGAGCGCGTGCTGGGCGCGCGCTGCCCCGACCTGCCGCACCCCATCGTGTTCCGCGGCGCCGTGTTCGCCGACGAGGCGCGCTTCGACCGCTGCCTCGCGCTCTGGAGGCACGCGCTCGCGCTGCGGCAACACAACGAGGTACACACCACGCAACACTTCATACTATATGCTTACCTGTGGGATACCTATACACTTCTAGGAAACCAGACTACCGGCTTAAACCATTTCTCCTTCTTTTTCTTCTTTTTATCAATTAACTAAGACTCTCTTCGGCTGAAACCATGGTCCGTATTTGTTTTCTTTTCAATTTACTCAACCTCTTGTGGTCTGCTGCTAACTAACAATAGGCTAGGCACCCCCGAATAACCTTCACCTTATTAGTCCATCTATTGGATATGCCAGTTGGAGTCCAAAAGAAACGCTTTTGCAGATTGATATAATAATAATTGATTTTACAACGTTTGAAGAGAGAGTCCAACTTTTATTTCCTCGTAAACTTTCCTTGCTTTGTTCAATATATGTTGATAGCAACATAAATAATCGCATTTCTCCAAAAGTTTTTCTTTCAAAATCGTCAACAAAAGTTTTATTTACGATACTAATGTATATATTTATTTTCCAGGTGTCCGTAGTTAAGGACCTGCTGAGATTTGCTCAAGTGTTCTCACAAATGATACATATAGGAATTGAACTGCCTCTTGCTCAGGTAACTATTATATACTAACTGTAAAATTAACTTACTAAACCTCCTAGATTCACACGCTCACCTTCATAAAAGCACTGTATTTTCTATTTTATTCCTCGATAAACAAGCTATTCAAAATAAAATATTGTGTCAATCTAACATAACGAATTTGACAGTCATATATTAAAATATCATAACACCATTTTGCTCAGTCAATAGTCAGCTGTATTCTTTGAGAGTGACATGTAGACTATGAATTATTATCCGGAAAATATTACAAACATTAGCTGACGCTTCTTTGGACGGTAGTTAAGGATAAAATTATGAAAAAGACAGTGAATAGAAAAAAATTACAATTATTATAATTATTCCAGGTTTGCTTCGTGCTAGAGGCTTGCGCTGAGGAGTTGAGGAGAGGGACCAAGAGGCTGGAGAAACCGCAGGCGAACCACGACCCTGAGTCGCTAGTAGTATGTAGCTACACTGTCAGAATACTTGCTTTTCATTTCATACGCCGGTGAGAATGTATACGGGTTAACGGCCTAAACCGATTTCGTGTTACCTTTTTAGTGTTCAAACGACAGACAAATCGCGGCGGTGTTACTAACTGTCGGAAAGAGACAGCAAGAGTTTACCGGTTTCGCTGTTTTTTCGTTTTTGTTTGGGGAAAATGTGATTCTGATGGAGAAAAATCCAATAAAAAAACACAATCCCTTTCTTCAAAACAGGCTACAAAGTTTTCCATTCGTAACTACGTTAATGCGATGCAAAATGGTCGTGAACAACTAATTATTATTATTAATTGACTTTATTATGTGTTTATGAAATCTGTGAATCCTTTTCGCTTTAAATCGGATTAGGCTGGCAACACCTTATACACGGACTTGACGTCCTCATAGCTTGCGCAAACGAGTGCATACATGTTATATGATATTAAAATTAACAGAGTAATGAGTAAAAGTAATGAAAAAAAGAATATAAGCGACTAACTATAAGCATGGCTTTGTCATATTTTTTTTTCACAATACGATGTATAAAATCTTTAAACGGACTCTAGTTCCTATTTTTTCCCCCCACATTTTTATACGTTTTGCACTCCCTTTTAAATACCTTCTCTGTGGATTGAAGTAAACCTCTTTCTAAGAGAATTTACTATATATCAAGCAAAAAAACAAACGTTACTCTGTTGATTTGCCAAATATTTATTTACTAGCCTCATTTAGACGTTTCGAGAAATATCCTGCCAGTTGCAATATTGATATTATAATTGAACAAAAGCCACTCGACTCGCATGAAATCTCTCTCTAGTCTAAACGAGGCATCAAAGCTTGTACGCTTACACTCGACTCCACAATCATGGCTATTGCTAGCGTGTACCGTAGCGAGTATTGACGCGTAGAGTTTGGTGCGCATGTTCATGTTGCAGGACGAGTACGAGAGCAACGTGCGGACCGCACTGTATCTTGTGGCTGTGGCGGCGCGACTGCTAGAGAACCCTGGTAACTCAGAGGTGAGATTTATGTTCTTTTTTTCCTATTATGTGTAGTGTGTGACCTTTACTTCATACGGCATTAGAAAAAAAAATGAGCTCATCTAAAACGAATGGGCATGACGACATTTTTTTTCCAATTCTCGTCTTGTAGTATATTGTATAATTATGGATACGTATTTTTTAATTCTCGCGCGAACATAAATTGACCAATCTACAGTAAATTAAACATATGCGTGACTTCATAATCCAAACTAATATTATAAATGCGAAAGTAACTCTGTCTGTCTGTCTTTCTGTCTGTCTGTCTGTCTTTTCTTCACGCCTAAACTACTGAACCGATTTGTGTGAAATTTGGTACAGACATAGTTTGAAACTTGAGAAAGGACATAGGATAGTTTTTATTACAAAAAATAAAAATAAAAAATAAAATTTATTACGGACATACTATATAATAGTGCCATCTATTGGTCAAATGTCGAGCTGTTCCTATGCTCCGTAGATAGATGGCGTTAATCGCGCAATGGTGTCATTACACGTGTTCGGTTCATGTTATTGTTTTAATTCATCGGAAAATCCATCAGAAAAATGTAAATAAACAGTAAAAAGGTGTAAAAAAAATAATATTAATATCATAAAAGTTTTACTACAAAGAAAATGCTCTAACGGAGTATAGATAATTCTATTAGTACTACGCGCAATGGTGTCGATCGTTACACGAGTTCGGTTCATGTTGTTTTAATTCATCGGAAAAAAGTAAATAAATAGTAAAAAGGTATGAAAAAAATAATAAAATAACATATAAAAAATATAATACTACTTTTAGTACAAAGAAAATGCCCGAACGGAGTATAGATAAATAATCCGAGTTGTCAATATGGTCGATAGATGGCGTTGGGATCGAAATAGATCGCGCTATGGTTTCGTTACACGCATTTGGTTGGGTATCGGCCGAGCGCTTCGGTACCGTCGCGCGTCGTGGTAAAATTGTATTGTCGGTTGTATGGTCGTTTATGTGGATTGGTCCTGTTTCGTAAATTCTAAATTGGTTCCGTTGTTTGATGTAGGTTTGATCTCGAATATTAGTACTTAGTTATTTTGTTTAGTAAAACTGTAATATAAAAATACGGTCAAATTGAGAACCTCCTCCTTTTTTTGCAGTGGGTTAAAAACTTTCTGCTCAAAGTAAATTTACGGACGAAGTCGCGGGCAAAACTACCCATGCTAAAAATGCAATAATAACTCTGTCTATCTGTCTTTCCGTCACGCCTAAACTACTGAACCGATTTGGATGAAATTTGGTTCAGACATAGTTTGGAACTCGAGAAAGGACATAGGATAGTTTTTATCCCAAAAATCCTGCGGGAGCGGGAACTTCTCAAAAATCCCGCGAGATCGGGAACTATGTGAGTAAAACCAAAAATCTGCCGGAAGTCACTGTTCCACGCGAACGAAGTCGCGGGCAAAAGCTAGTTGAGTATATATTTTACCATATCGTTATGGCACAAGCCTCCCTCTCCTAAACTTTGAAGCAGTTAATCTTTGTCAATTTAAGTTTTTCTGAAAAAGGAAAAAAAGCTTTATATACTATTATTTTTATACTCATTCATCATCCTTATTGCAGTTCCAAATTAACGATTAATACTTTTATAAACCAAGCTTCGAATTGAAAATTTTGACTTAACTTTATTAAAAAAAAAACCCTCAACGCTGAGATACACTTAATATTTATTTTATTATATTTTTTTCTGTCATTGAATAAAAGAATGACATATTTTACTATGACATCTAGTAAACCGCGATCCTATATACAGTACTTCGTCTCTAGTATTTTTTTAAATTTGTCATATTTATACGTTGATGTTTGACGCAGGAGACAACGAGTTCAGTTCGCTGCGCCATCTTCCGACTCCGTAACGTGCGCCTACGCAGCGGACAGACGCTGTTGCACCTCGCGGCCGACAGGCGGACGCCCGTCGACGACTTCCACACCAGTGACGTGTGCCAGTATGTATTTATTATATTTCACTAGCATTTTCTGTTTTATAGCTGCAAAAATGACCCTTTTTTGATGCTGTCAGATAAAAAATAGTTTTCAATCACAGTTTGAGCTAGTTGTATATCAAAATTTTATAATTATTCATTTGTTTATTTGATTGAGCATGAAGTGGTGACAAATATACATATAAATAAAATATAAATGCACTGTCATATGTGTATAATGCCTACCATTCTAAAAGTGGCCTTAAAAGCTCCGTAATACAACGATACAATCACCTCAAATGTGTAAAGCGGGCTCTACACTCGCGCGCGATGCTTGCTGTGAATTCACGCCGCGATTCGCGCCGTTCTCCGCAACGAACGGTGCGAAGCGCTCGAATCCATCTACACATGAGTTTCGCGGGCTTTTGCCCCGCTAGTGTAGAGCCCGCTTATTAATGAATAAACCGGTAGACTGTACTGTGTAACCTGCCCGCAGGTTCCCGTGTCCGCGCACAGGCCGCCTGCTGCTGGAGTGCGGCGCGGCCGTGGACGCGGCGGACGACGCGCGCCGCACGCCGCTGCACGTCGCGCTCATCTCCTACCAGCTCGTGCCCGGTATGTACATCATACTATAGCTTTTTTAAACTAAGTATAAACCTAGTGAGTTCAGCCCAGCCCCGGGACAAGGCGTACGGACTTGCACCGACCAAAAACACCTCCTTCCCGTTCTACTGCGTAGGCCAATCACGCTCTCGCGACTTTGATGGACATACTACACAATCTATCAGAGTGAAAGGCTATACAGACTGTCCAAATCTTTGTTGCCGAAAGGAGCTAAGTGCCCCCACCCTCCACAGTTCACATACCTTAGTCATGAGCACCTGTATCTATAACCCATCAAAATCAAGTATGAAATGTATAGTCAATCACCGACTTAATTTTAGAATGAATAATTTGAACTGGCAAGTCAAAACTACGTCATTTATCGCAAAGAAATATCATTTCAATCAAATATTCTATTGATTTCAATGCTGTCGCGAAGTAACATTGTCTAGTACAACATCCTTTAGATATTTTCTTAAAGCTGTATGTTTAAATGTAATTGTATTTGTAGACGAGCGCGGTCAGTGGGGCGAGTCCCTCTGCGCCATGGTGTGCGAGCTGCTGGTCTGCGGCGCGCACGTCGACGCTATGGACGCCGACGGGATTACCCCGCTTGTGGCCTCCATCGGTGGTAAGTACACTGGAAAAAGACAGATGTATGTAAGAATGATGATTAACCTAACGTGACGTTTTCTCTCTATATTTTCTTGATGGTCAGAAAGGTAGTATGACCATTTTGTTGTACGTCGTTCTTGT
The DNA here is from genome assembly GCF_003590095.1 of Trichoplusia ni. Classification (NCBI taxonomy): domain Eukaryota; kingdom Metazoa; phylum Arthropoda; class Insecta; order Lepidoptera; family Noctuidae; genus Trichoplusia; species Trichoplusia ni. The sequence goes on from NC_039479.1 coordinate 2,028,649, forward strand.
ATACGTCTGTCAGCGACTGGTTGGCGGTTTCTAAGGGATATTAGTCGATTTTAAGTATCCCCAAAAGTATTTCCAAATTGTTTAGTCGTTTTGATGTGACATTTCACGGCATAGATCAAACTTTGCTAGCCTTATGAATGAATTTGAATGTTTATGAGAATTCGATGTCCCATCATTCAATGTGTCCTGGTCGAACGCCAAGCGTCGTGCTATGATGCATGTTTGTGAGTCATCGTTAGCGCAACAGATCGATCACTGTTCTTCATACATTGTTATAATGAGCTTGAGACTGTGTAGTGCTGGCATATGAGTGCATGTAGTGAGGCTGTGGTGTTGCGCAGGCCCCGCGGAGAGCGTGGTCCGCGCGGCGCTGCGGCCGCGGCTGGCGTGCCTGGCGGCGGCCGCGCTGGCCCGCGCCGGCGCGCGCTACCCGCGCCAGCTCGTGCCGCGCGACCTGCACGCCTTCCTGCACATGCACGGCGTGCCCGCCGCGCGCTAGGACACGCACGTACACACTAACACACTCACACGCTCTTCTCCTTAAGGTCCAAACAGATTATTCTCAGACTTCTTCTTTTATGCGGTTAAATTCAAACTGTTTATCTCCATGTTACACAATATTTAAGTATTTAACTTTCAAGTGCGTATTGATTGATGCCCTTAAAAGAATTTTGAAGTTTAATTGACTGCCGCAGCTGTAACTTTGAGAATACCCGTGTAAATGCACTGTTTCTCTTTACAAATAAACCATATTATTATTACAAAATGACCGTTACTATCTTCGATAGAACTCAAAATTATGTATTTTCAACACACAATTGGACCGTTCATTATCATTAAAACCAAAGAAAAATGTCGCATTCTATACCCCATCTTTCTAACTTTAAACAATTATTACACTTGTAAACATTATTTAGATACCTTAAGCTTAGGACTCAGCCAAAATATAAGTATTTGATATTATGAATAGTTTTATATCGTCAATAGAATTTACTTCTATAAAACCATTTATAGAGCAAGACAAATTTTTTATGCCTGTGACGGGAATCGGAACTAAAATGTAATCGAACAAATTTGACAGTTTGTGACGTAATGACTGCGATACTAGTGCCATTCTCGCCGGCATAGATAAATTTGTGCTTCTGAGCCCTCGGTTTTTAAAAGACTGATTTATTTAACCGTTGTCAAAATACTAATCACATTTGTGATCGGCTAAGCTTACATAACCAAGCACAACGCTTGAAATAAGATTTGACAAGGAATTAACTATATGCTCTATTAACTGTCTTTCAAAAACCCAGGGTTAAAATATTTTCATTTCAAATTTAAGACTGTCATTTCGACAACTACTAAATTATAGTACCATATTTACTCTTCATCACGTAAATATAATTTTGGCTGTTCTCAAAATGACTATTCTACTTCATTTAGCTTGACCAAGAATTAAACGCAAAAGCAATAATACTTAAAATGTTTATATGAGAATTAAGAACACAGGGCTTAAACATAATGTGTTCAGACGATATTGTCCAAAGCGTGGCTCAAACCGTAGAATAGTGATGTGACGACTAATCGATAAAAAAATCGACTATTCGTTGGCAATTCGACTAATCCGTCATTGTAATCGAATCGTAGGGGACGACGTAATGTGATAATAAAATAGATTATTAGCTCTAAGATTAGAACGAACATCGCTAGTAAGGCCTTGTTTAGGCAAAGTGTTGGCTATGTTGATTCTGTCTCTGCGTTAGAGGGAGACAGGTATAACGACGCGTTTATTTACAGACTTTGTATATACTTATATGTTAATATGAACGCACATTTAGAACGATAATAAATAGACGAAGGAACTTGGATTTATGAATTTATTTTTTAAATAATTTTGACTGAATGACTGCTGTATCAATCGGCTAACAATTAAACAATTAATTTTCTTGATATTGTAAATATTTATTATACATTATATATGAGCATAGTACGAACTATGTACTTGGATATTTGTTGATCAAGTATCGTATATAAATAATACTTGACACAACAATAATATATGAACAACCCACAGATATCACTTGCTTTAAATATAGGCCAAGCCATAATTTTTTTCCTGAAGAAAATATAGAAATAGTCAAATGTAAGTGTTATATTTTACTACCGCTATAGATCGCACAAATAACCAGATTAAAAACGGCCTAGAACGTAGATATAATGTTCATTGTACGAATTGTAGGAAAATACGGTATAAGTCGTCACGTTTACGTGATATTATGTAAATTCTAGTCAATAACTATACTTCTAACATTTCTTTTCTATTATATGTATTGTGAAATCTAATCTGCAGCTTCAGATAAATTATTGGGATTTATAATGGCGCTACTTTAATATAGTTTGACCTGTAATGAATAGGCATGGTGACAAGATTCGAAAGCCTTTGCTTTTCTAAAAAAAAAAATAGAAAAAAAGTAAAATGACTAAAGTTTAGTGTAGGCTAATGGGGGGACAAAATGTACTCTATTTCTTCGTCTGCTATTTCAAGTAAACGCGAGTTTTTGATTAAATACGTAACAAAAATACAAGTCTAAAATTTTTTACTATGATTAATATAAAACTCGTCATTATGCCTATTCAGTAGCCTACTATGACCTTTTCAAGTAAGCCTGTTTGTGGGAGCGAGACAGCGCTATACGGTGAAAAAGAGCGTCTCGCTTTCACAAAGCCTTCAAAAGGTGGTAGGTTTCCAGATAAAAGAACACGCTAACCTTCCATTTACCTGTTTCTAACGCTTTATTAAAGTGTATTTTAGAACAACACAAACATAAAAATTGTATATTTCTAGCTCCATCTGGTACTACCTCTAAAGGAATTATCTCTCATATCGTTTCTTTTTCTAATATAATTAAATGTTGGCACTGATTCCTTATACGAAATCTATATTAAACCATTGCTATCTCTTTTTAATATATCAAGTTAGAAAAGGATGTCAGCACTTACAAAAAAAAAATCAAAGCTTCTCGTGTTGCTTTTCAGTGCGTTTAAGTTGAAAATAAATAACGGCTACAAATGTTCTTTGTCCTTATCTAATTAAGTAAGTGTGAAGATATAGATGGTTTAACATTAAGAACGTTTTAAACAGAATCAGAGTCAACATTAGCATCGAAAAAACAACTTTAATAAAGTTAATTTTATTTTTATTATATGTATAATCGAAAATGTTTCCACGGGGGGAAAAAATCGGGGTAAAAACACAATAATTTGAAAAAAAACACGACGATTTTCATTACTTTACATGTCTTTACTATTGTTCTAACCATTACTTAGAAAGGCAGATTGATGAGAAATAGCTAACCATCAGACGTGCTACACTCACCCATAACCGTATAAATACCTCCCAATAAGGCAAAAATACTTTTGTCCATATTAACTTTATTAAAGTTGTTTAAAAACGATGTACGTATTTAAATATAATATGAACGTCAAATTATAATTACTTAGTCGATATTATAAAGTTAACAATATATTGTAAAACATTACATTATTATGTAAATTATTTTTTGTAATCACCAAAAAACATATATTTTTTATTGAGACAAATATATTTATTTTTCTATAATATCACATATTTTCTTAAGTAACGCCATGATATTGTACTTATACGTCGTACCTGGTCTGTGTACAATCAAAAGCAATAGTTTAAAATGATATTATAATTGTAAATTGCAATGGTAAGAGAAAACGCACACAGCTGTTATGACATGCGTTGAGTTTATTTGCTCGCCACTGTATCCGTTTTTGAATGTATCAAGTCTATTGTAAAGCTTCGTTTAAGGTACCGAAGCGCTTACTATGATCTCTTGAAGTAAAAATGTCGCTTTTGTGGGAGGGAGACAGCGTTATGTGCTCTGTAGCACCCCGTCTCGTTTCCACAATTAGTACTGCTCTAAGAGCTTATTGTACAGCTACTGAATACAGGAACACAATTTTATTTGAACAACTAATGTATAAAAAGAATGAAATTTCTAAAGTTAAGTTGTATTCCAGTATTCCAATTAACATATATTATTTGATTTATCAGCAACGGATTAATCACATTGTGCCAAATGATATTCGACCATATAACTGCATTGTTACGGAAGTGTTTTGGTTGACATGCCATGTTCTTTTCACACGATATTTTGTGTAGGTATAAATTGTGTAATTAAAGATTTATGGCGTTTATACGCGAAGCGACTCAAGAGTGTTGCCTCACGTACGGAAGGCTTGACATGCATATCTTTTGTTTTGTGTTCATATTTGAATTCGTGTTCTATATAAGATTCGGATTAGTTAGAATGTCTAAGAGCTAGTTGTTAGAGAGAAAAATAAAATTATATATACAAAAATGTCGCATTTAAAAGCAAATGTGTAGTTTTTTGCAAGACAAGTTTATAAATTCGTAGCATGTTCATAGTATGGACTACTTACTTTCTCCTATGACAAATAAATTACAGTGATGTAGGAACCTAAGCGGCAAGAATATTCTAATTAACGTACTTTACAATGCCTTACTTAACAAAACATATTTTATTGTACTAGACAATACAATTAATAGACATGAAAGAAAAATATAGACATAAAAACGTATGACTTAGGCAGCTTACACATAAACTTAAATAATTTTTTGAATATCTTTATAGCTGATCATTAAAAAAAAAAACAAAAGCCCTTACCGGTTATGAAGTTACGTTTGTAGGTATGTAATATGCTTAGCGACACAAAATACTATTTAAAAATGGTCCTCAGTACAGCGCCATCTATTTAACAGAATTGATATTAAACTGCGCATCCAAGCAACGATCGGTTGCCGCTATAGATATTATATTATTTGTAAAGGAGTTCAAAATCCAAATGCTGAGACGTCGCTAAAATTAAAGTTGCCATTGCCATCGTGCTGTCTCTATCATTATCAAGAGGAAACTAGAGACGGATAGACTTTGACGAACCGTTCGACGAGCCTGTTCAAGTTATAAGACTATTTATTTAAGAGAAAGAGAGCCTACCGGCTAGCAAAAGTAATTTTATTTGCAGTTTTGGAAGTGTATACTACACAGCGTAGAGCGACATCTGTCGTCAACAACTGTTATAACATTACTTGAAGACGTTGAGGTTATAAATTTATAGGTTATTTTTTAAATGCAAGCTTTCTTATATTGATTATGTTGCAAGCAATGTCGCATGCTAATGCTAGTCACAAATACATTGTGATTGATTTGGGTGTATCATCAACGACCCATTTGTGTATATTATTGTAAATAAGATTATTTATCTGAGTTTAATGAATAATATAGTGATATTTTTGTCAAGACAATTCGACAAATAAAATGTTATATTGATCGTTACTTGTTTTATTTTCTTCCTGAGTCTTGCCCAGAGTGTCTAAAACCAAGTCTTTGCATAATGTAATTATGGTTGTTGGAGCGAGACAGCGCTATATACGGCATAGAGCGTTATCTTTCTTGTACAGCCGCCACACTTCACTCATATTACTTTAAGATGATGTAGTAGGCCCCCTTACCTTATAAAGCGATTAAAATCGAAAATTGCATCTCTCAATGAAATGGTCCAAATAATATTAATGAAGTTTCACATAATAAATAACACAAAATAAACCTTTGGGTCACAGCGCTTGCTTACATAACAAATCAAAGTTTTTGTTTAATTAGTCTTTGATGACAGGTGGGAATAAACACAATGACGGTATAAACCACGACAAATCGACAATGACATCCGTGTGAAGATCGCTTCAGGTATAAAAATAGTGAAAGATTGTTTCGTATAATGTCGTAAGTACGTAATACTACCAGCTCTTGAATTAAGACCTTGTGGAAGGAAGATGGCGCGTAATTCTGCATAGAGCGGCCTCTCTCTTGCACGAAAGCTTAAGATTAGGTGTTTTTTTTAAGAGGAAAAAAGTCCTAAGATAACCTGAGCGCTGGCTTTGGCAAAGGAGATGCTTAGTATGGTAAAGTAAAAACTACACTATCAAGTAGGCATACCAACTTAAAAGAGAGCGAAAAGTTTTTTTGTTTAAAAGGTATTCATTACATACGTACATATGTACAAATATGTATTGGCCAAACATTCATTCATCGTCTCATTGGACAATATTTAATAAGATTCGTGTGCGACAAATACCTACATATCCGTGCGAAACCCCGAACCAAAAATTCAATTAATTGTTGTGGGAGTCGATTTCTTACCGTTCCGCGTTCTTACGTAGGTACTCCTTCAGGTAAATTAAGTTTTGAGAAGCGATACGTAGAATCTAGGGTAACACTTGAAAACTCATCGAAGCGTCTCTATGACACAACGAGCGAGGATTTAACGAAGACGAAGTATGCGAAAACAATGATAACTTACAAAATTTCATTGCGTAGGTACAGTCAAAAGAAGAGAATCTCAAACGTATCATGATGAAACGATGCTTTGCAGAGCTACCGGGGCATTGTCAACAGCACCCGCTCGTTATTAGTTCAACAAAAACATCGGATGTAGTCGTAATGGGATTAAATGGAAATAACAAGACAAGTGTTACCTAACTGTAGCGACGGAGGGGTTAATAGTGTTGTGCGCGTTGCACATGTTTTACGCGATTCTGCGGAGTTTTTGTTGCATTTATTTCATTTGCTTGCCTATGCATAATTATTTTTTTTGCGTCCTCTTTTTTCTATTTTTACGTGATTTAAAAATGAATTAGATGCTAATTAGATTTATATATTAGGAATTTATTATTATAGGAATTGTTTGCCAGTTTAAATCGATAATTCCGTCAAACTTATAAAATATTATGGTCTTTATAGAACTCTACATATCCAAATAATACATTATAATGACCAAAGTTTATCATTAGTTCTAGTGCAAAACTTATTTTGTACCAACACTGCTAAAACGTTGTACGTCCGCAGTATGATTTATCCATCGAGCAAGTATTGTAATTTGGCAATAATATCTCGGATGGTTCACAAGCCGATTGCGCCCATCCCTTGCAGCAAGACGTTTGTCTGGATCCCACTTCCACTTTCAGTTTTTACAAGTCGCTCGCACAGGCAACACGCGTACCGCCTTACGCAACTCGCCGCGCCCGCATGCGTCCGACTGGCACACTAAAAAAACATTTAAAATATTCGAACGCAGATAAAAATTATTTGCTTATCTGTCGCGTGAATCGTGTCAAAATTCCGTTCCAGTTTTAAATAATTCGCGGTATTTTCAATTGTTTATCATTTGCGCGGGATTTTCTTTTGTGTTTATTTTAATATTTTTTTACGAAATGGGCAAGAGGACTAAGTGCAATATTGTTGTGAAAAACTGTGATGTGTTTGTTTCGTGAAGTGAGCGACAAAAAAGCATCATCTGTCGAAAAGTAAATACTTTTTAATTTATCTATTTTTGTTATGATTATGCATTATTAGGTATAATGATTATAAAAATCATTATACCTAATAATATAGTTGCGAAAAATTTATCGTTTTTGTTTAAAAAGCTATATCAGTAACAATTTACAATTAAATCAATATAGGTAAATGGTCACTGTTATATTTATATCTATATTTTTCTAAACAACTAATTATACCTTTTACTTATTATTTCACTACTTTAGTCACAGTAATTCAGTATCTAAGGATGGCTTGCTTCCTACCAATAGGTCAGCTTAATAAATTTATTGAACTGACACCTTAAATCGGTAACGTATGTAATCGTGATGTTAACTAAAACAAACATTTCTACAAATGAGCGTGGTCTTCAAAACCCTATTCATAAACATATTCTTTTTAATATTCTCTAAGTTTAATTTGTCCTATACAGTCTATCAGATTACAGACACCATATTACCATCATACTCATTAAAATCTATCAGTTTTAAAGAAAACCATCGTCAACAAAAAAAATAATAATACAATAGTCTCTTATGTTTCTATGTATAAGTTATAGGATAAACTTTTGCACGATGATCTTTAAATACACTTAACGTTTATGACATAGGTACCTTTTGCAACGGTATTGTTACGTAGATTGACCCCAGTTTTCTAAGCATGCTCGGGTCAGGAAGAGCAGAATACAGATGGTGTAACATCGAACCTGCGACCTGAATGTAGCTTTATATGTACTATTGTCGTTTTGATATGGATAGCAGTAGAGTAGCTGTGCTGTAGAGTTTGTGGTACCGTTTTTTCCTCCATAGCAACACTTAGGAAGCGGTGAAGGGTGGTCGATACGGGGTGCTGTTTAAAGTAGTTGTCGTGCTAATTTGAATTCGTGATTTAGATTTGAGTACGCATTTCCATTTTTTACTTTTTACACGCTTTTTATTAGCTTCACCTGTATGTTTGTTTGTAATTAATTGCTGTGATTGACTGTTCTGTAAAAAATATTGCATACTTCGTCGTTACTTTGGTGAAGGGTGGGCGATACGGAGAGCTGTATATGTAATAGTTTAAAGATTGCTACTTTGTAGCCTAGTTTGAATGAATGGATTTTGATTTTAGGGTACACAGAATGGACAAAAAAATCAAAGTAACTAGAGCTACTTTGCTACCTACGATAACTCCCACTTAACATTTTTATGGCCAAGATTAAAACAAAACGTTTTAGTTTTTCTGCCTGTGACATAAGTCTTTACTGTCTGAATTAAGATAGAGATAGGCCCACGCACTCATGTTCTTGTTTGTAGTAACTGGCCACTGGTTATTCGTAAGTCATTTGTCATCATTTTTACCGATTGTTCGTTTATCGATTAGGTATTTCGCTAAGACATTTTGATGACACTGATGTGAAAAGTATTCGTTTATTGCAATGCCCCAACTAGTCTAAAATTTTATTAAAAGTTCCCGTTTTACGGTTTTGTCTCCAAAAGATAATTATTGTTATAAGTAGCGATGCTGGGCAAACGATATTCCCTATTTTTTCAAATCTCTCTCTCTTTCGCGATTGCCATTAATATTGCCCAAACAAGTACACATCCTACTAATATTATAAACGCGAAAGTTTGTAAGTATGGATGGATGTTCCTTACTCTTTCATATTAAAACTACTGAATGAATTAAATGAAGCTTATAAATCTACTGCGACAAATTACACTTCTGCTTACTCATCCTATGGCCACAATTACCTACATTGTAAATACATTTACAGCAACAAGTTCACAGACAGTTTCGTAACGATAATAATAATTGTTCAATTAATTCGGTCATCCGACTTTCCTCCATTATCCACGGTAATGACATTACGTAATAAATTAAACGCACAATTTGGCCCCAGAGATGGTTTGCTCAGCGCTCCGTGGTAAACCAATGTCTTTCATTATTAGGGTTGCTACGCCTGACCATTACAGCCACAAACGAGATTTTTTATTTTGTTGATATAAGTGTGCTGAATTTCATCGAATACGTTTGCCTAGCCCGCATATCCAAGCAACATTTTTGCAAACGTAGGGCTCAATCATATTTACTTTTTGCGATCCGAGATAACCTTTGTAAAAAAAATATTATTGGGTATAAGCTAGTCACAAAATAAGTTGATTGCTATATTAAAACTCTTTACTTTGTATTCCAAGTTACGAGTTATCTAAATGACTATGATCAACTAAATATTGTTTCCTTTCTAAAATTTTGTTTGACAACCCTAACAAAGTGAATGTATTCACGCGATGGTAACTCGGCATTTGATTTTATTTTAATGTATCACAATTGCCAAAAATTATACGTTCCTATTACTATGGAGTTTAATATTATATTACAATTTTACTTGTGAATACATCTGATAAATATTATTTTTAACTACAAGCCCATCATTAGTAAAGATTCGTAAATTTAATCATATAAATAAAACGTTATGAAAATGCAATCTACTATTGACTAAACTTATCGATATACAAACTAAGTCTTTAAATATTTACAATTAGAAAGCATTCAAACAATGCAAGATACTCTCAATTGTATGACTAATATAAAGGTTATAACGATAACACATTGACAGGCACCTGCGGTATGGATGTCCCAACTTCGAATAGATATGACACGGAGCGGCAGACCACGTGTTAATAACAATTTATAAAAAAATACTTTAATTTTATACATGAAAGGGAAATAATGACGTCACAAAATACGTCAGACGATAATACCCAAAAGTGTCGGAGTCTCGTCCGTGCCCCGTCTTTAGCTATTTTGTTTTGACGTTAGAATTGTAAGGTTTTGTACCAAAAAAATAAAGTATTTTTGAAGTAGGTAATCGTGAAGACTGCGTCTATGATGCGTCCTACTTTTACGTCTTCTTTGCCTGGTTTGTACCTAAGTCCTAAGCTGAGAGAGTGCTGTAGTCGGCTTCCAGTTTTTCCACATTCAGCTAAATACTGAATTTTTTGATTCATTCTTATTTTATTGCATTGCATTTGAGTTGAATGCATGCAGTTTAAGTAAAATCATAAAGAGACAAATTTTGTGATATTGTATCGCGAATCATCTTCGTATTACCTAAAATGTTATAAAGTTTTTGTGAATCTTTTAAGTAATTATTTCTTTAACATAAATGGTCAGTGACTCTGATATTAGCATAAAACGGGATATTTTGTCTTTGATGTAACACTGCACTGTTAGATATTTAGGTGTTAATAAACCTGAACGCAATCAATGCAAAACTATAAAAAAGTGTCCCGTTGTTTGCTAATAAATTATTTAATAACTGTTATAGATCATGTTTTAAATTAACAAATGCATTTGATAGTGGCACTTAACAGCTCAAGTCTTGTAAATTTTGCTTCCTGTCTTCGCAAATAAATCTTGACCGATCCTCCATATTTGGTTCGATAGAGCCACAGAGTATGGACAATTCCACCAATCAAAAAACCCCGAATTTTATAAAGTCCATGTCTAAAAACTTAAACTCCCTGTAATAAGAAAATGTGACTGTCGAAATATAGCACCTTTTTTAAAATTCTTTAAAGATTCCAACGACAACGCAGACATAATGGACTTGGGAACATCCATCCAGGTTACGGCGAAATAAACAATTCACATTACATAAAGCCTAAAAACAAAAGGCCTAAAGAGAGGAAAACGAGACGTGTTTTATAAAGGTACTAAGACTATTCAATCCGATCTTTATTTCACAAACTAATTTCCTGATATCGTCACTTTTCTCTGCTATCGAAGATAAGCCAGCTGAAGTCTCTTCATTAAAAGTAACACCCGAACTCGACTAGAATTTATAGATGTAAAGAGAACTCATTTGATTCAGCTGTAATCACGAAACTGACCTCAACGCATGCCATCACCAATTTTAGTAAATATCTTTCTTAATTAAAAACATTCGATTGCTAATCAAGAGGTCGCTCATTATGATATAATTAAATATGATATTACAACAAATATATGAATATTAAACATTACGTCGCAATCATAGCTCAATTATCTACTTACTGGATATTTATTTCGCCTCTTACTATGATGGGGTAGACAGAATTGGTCTAATAAAAAAAAAATCGAAACGAAAATGTAGCAGTAGCATCTTCTAACTTAATTTTTAAGTCAAATAAATGCATTTATACTATAAATACCTTTTTTACCTATTTTTTAGTCTGGGAAAATAGAACCTATGCAATTATATGCAGTAACGCACACGCGCGCCATGCAGACTTTTTGAGCGCTGCAGACTCCATCGCATAAAAATTGTGCCGTCTGCGCTGCACCTTAACAATGCACAGCTTGGAAATAACTACCAAATCAGAGGCCTTAGTACTACCTATTAAATATCCCTTGTAGCTGTGGAAGTAGGACGACGTATACAAGCCAAGTCCACGATTCAAAACTAATAAACTAAACCCAGCTTATCCCCCTTTGGTGCACAAAGGATTATCTCTAAATAACAAACTATTAAATCAATAATAGTTTCCTAAAATGGCAGCTGGCTTATAACTCGCAACCAGAATTGTGTAATCTGGATTCAGGCTTAGAATGTTTCCGAAGGTCGCCAGTCTGGTCACCAATAACTTTCTACAGTTGCTGTAATTGTTATGTAGGTATCAGTTACGTGTATATTTGTAAGACGAGACGCGAAATAGATCCCTCTAATTGACCTTTATATGTCTAAATTTATTTCTTGGAGCAAGTTTTGGAAATATTTTTTTGTAGTGACTGCTTTTGAAAATTGTTGATCTGGTTTTTGTACTTTAGGCCGTCGGATTATGGTTCTGTTTAATATTGTATACTTCCGTTATAAACCATTCGATATCTTTTAACGAATATTCCCATGAATCTCTTATTACCAGCTATGAGGTACCTACGTACATTGCTACAACTTCTTTATATACATATGTAAGCATAGTCAGTAACAAAAGTATTAGATTTACAAAGTTCTTAAATACAATTTAAATAATTATGTAAGTACCTACTTAGTATTGTGACTGCGGAAAAATTAGCTGAAATATCAGAAATCGTCTAATTTTGATATGGTGTTTTCAAACCTTCTTGACTGCTCGTACCTAAATCTGTTGGCTTATTATCACTTCCAATATTTTTTTCGTCGTCTCTGCAGTTAGCCTCGGCGCAGTCTTTGAATAACAGCACGAATCAGTGGGACTTTATTCTTAAAGTATTGTCTGTTTTGTAATCCCAGATGCTGCTCTATATTTTGTAGTGCACTGTCACGCTTCCACAAAAGTTTGGTACCAACTTCTGCGACTGACCATACCTTACAATATGTCAGAAGTATCATTTTGACGAATACGATCTCTGTTTGACAGAACATTTTCCTATTCCATGTTTTGATGTACATTATCCATTGGATATCATATTATGTTTGTAGAAACTCGATAGATTATGTAGAACGGAATACTTGTATTTACATAACACGGCACTCTAATTGCGCTGTGGATAAGTATATCAATTTGATACCGATGGCGATGTGACTATTAAGTATAAAGTTTTGTTTAGTAGGTAACGGGGCATAAGGCGGATAGTACTTTAATATATCAATGAAAGTACTGTGTGTGAAAAGTCTGATAACCAGTCTAACCAAGGGGTATCGTGTCGCCCAGGTAACTGGGTTGAGGAGGTCAGATAGGCAGTCGCTCCTTGTAAAACACTGGTACTTAGCTGAAACCGGTTAGACTGGTAGCCGACCCCAACATAGTTGGGAAAAGGCTAGGCCAATGAAATGAGTACTGTATATTAGTTACTTGATATATACTTGAACAGTGTTCTAAAACGATGGAAAGAGAAAAAGTCTTTATAAACCTACAGCTGGGTTTAGGCGTCCTATCTCGTTTCCACATCTTCATTAGAGATGCCGAACCTTAAAAATAAATGTGTTGGATATTGAATATGCTGGATGGTTCTGGACTGGACGGTTCACTTTTCATTCTCTCCTCACTGATTAAGCTTTCGAAGCGTCTGGAGAATATTCGTTTTAATGACATAGCTAACAAAATATGGTTAACTTAAAAAGCAATCCAAAAAATTAGGGAACAACGGAAAACACTACGTAAGGCTACCAGGGTGGTGCAAAGCATACAATGTTTTTAGGGTTCCATCGAATCTGCGGTGTCCATCCGTCTGTCCCTCCATCTGTCACCACTACACATTTTTCTTTATCCTACAGAAAAGGGTCTTGAAGGACTGTAGCAACTGACTAGTTTATTTTAGAATCAATAGAGTCACTTCATTCACCAAGTTTTACATTAAATGCTATTGACGAAGAGTTTTTTTTTGGTTCTTAAAAACACAACCCCCGCCAAGCTAGCCTCTGATAAATAAAAACCTTTTTGATTCTCCCTTTATGTTAATTATATGATTCATTATGTTTATATACTAATATCTGTGCAATATATTAGGTACATATGACTAAGATACATATTTTGAACAACGTCTGGCACTATACACTACGGCCCGTGTTTAAATATTATTGTTTAACTCTAACAGTTATACAAATATGTTCTTAGCTTTATTGAAAAGTTGGATCATAATGAGGTTACTATAATTATTATAATTAATATGTTTTGTATACAACATTGTCTGTGGGTTATTGTAAATTGTTTGACTGCATCAGCCGTTTGGTATAGTTTGATTCTAATGACAATTGACATGTTAAATACTTTACAAGAAAATGCAATAACATTAATCAGAATTACCTAAAACAATAACTATTTTTGTTTTATTGTGTAAGTTATTTTGTGGTGTTAGTGGTCATGACCCACTAGTTATTGGTAACTGGTTACTGGTGGCGTGCCCCCTTTTCCACACGTAGGCTTTAATTCAGCCAATACGTCAAGTGGATTTGGAAGGTTTTCAGTCCAGCCCTTCCAACTCCCTCCAGAAACGCAGAGGATTCCTGGTACGTTGGCAGGTCTCTATGATGGACCTCATTGTTTATTGCCATGTCCATGGCACTAACTTGAAAAGATCATGATTTTATACTGTTAACATAAATTCCAAAATCGTTCTAATATTTCAAGAGACCCTCTGAACCCCACAAATTTTCTTTACAATATTAGAACAGAATTATATAGATGACAAAATATTAAGTTACCAAGATATTTGTCCTCATGTGGTCAGATGCGGAGGCAAGATCGGCCGAAATTATTCGCAAGGCCGCTGTGTCGCAACCACTTATAAATTTCACCTAGATTATGTCTGTTCGTTAGCTGTCAACATAGTCTGTACTAAATCCGGTCTTAATACAGAATTGTGTTACAATCGCTTCTGCTATGGTTTGTGATTTTAAGGAGTCAGACCTGATTGAAAATGTATCATAGTTGAGGAACACTAAAAATTAAAATTAGATAGTAGATCATGTACATACAGCAGTTCTGGCATTATTTGTTAAAGCGACGTTTTTTTGAAGAGATCCCGACTAGTTTCAGATATCATTGGGATCGGACGTATTAATTACAAGTTCGTGAAACTACAAAATCATTAGAACGTTTTTTCGCTAGTTTCAGCTCGCGGTATCCCTTATAATCCTAAATACTTATTTCATTAACTTGTTTTTGATGTAAACGTTTTCTATCCTTACCAAACTTTCTTAAAATCGATTGAGCTTTTTACCGTTAAAGCATAACAGTAAACAGTTCAGATTTAATTAGTTAGGATAATGAATCACTCTGACCATACTCATATTAATTATACAGGTCAAGTCTAACAACATATTGAAAATATTTAGACATAGATAACAATTTCTAAGTTCCCTCGTACCTATGAAACACACCACTTATTGGACTCACCGTATGATTCGGAGTTAATGACCTTAAACTACATAACATCACCTAAATACCACGAATCACTAACAGTGGCTGCTGCAGTGTTAAATGGAGACGATGCACTCTAAAGTGTAGAGCCACAATTGCATTAGTCTCGCTTTAAGAAGATGTTGTAGGCCCGCAGTAATCTATGCCTTATTTCTCTAAGTACAAATTCTTGTAACAGGGCGTAAGTTTATGTACGTTATGAAACGTGACCCGGTTACAGTAACGAGGTTCAAACGCGGGTCAGTCTGAACTCACTTAGCACTTTCGCGCCCTACTCGCTATGTGCGAAGATGTCGAGACGAATAAACGTATGAGCAACATCGAGTTGCAAATTGGTGTGGTATTGCTGTCAATGTCAACGGTTAAAAAAGAGTACTTTTTTTTCGAGCATTAAACCCAGTAATGGAAAATCAAAAGCTCAACATAAAGAAGATAATACGGAAGGAAGTTAATGGTGCCTCGTTGTAAATATGCAGCAGTACCAGTACAAGGTTTGCAGAACGCACCAGATTAAAAATTCAAGCAAAGATCTATGCTAAAGACTCCTTTACTGCCTTATGCCTTAAACGTAAACGTCACGTTTTGGATTGTTGAATAATTTGACCTCAATTATTTTGCAATTGGAATCGTTATCAGCGGATGTTTCCTAGCAGATGTTTGAACCTAATGTGTTAAAACTTATGTCAGTTCGTAAGTATCGAAAAGAATTAGGTCTCTGATTGACTAAAGTTATCCTGGGGTTCTTGTGGAAGAAAGATGCGTACGACACTGCTTAGATGAGCGTCTTTTTTCCATAAATGCAAAGATAACACTTAAGATGCAGTCAGCGCCCTGGTAAACATAACAATAATATTTCACCACTTTCAGTTAATTAAGACCTCTATACTGAAAGACTAGCCTGTATTGGAACCTAATTCTGTACATTTAACTTAAACGCGCTCTCTCTAATCAAGTTTCTATTGGATATCTCCTGACGCTGCTTATTAAATAAAATTACCATGAAAATATACAGCAAATCCAGTGTTTTTAGTAAAATAAGCTAAGACACTTAACGGCTAAGAACAGTTACTACTAATTTCGGAAACAGTTGATTTAATTTTATTTTCAGTATAATTGTTAATATTTCGACGTAACTTTTTTGTATTCTTTAAGAAATCAATGTAGCTGGTTTTTTATACGCCTCCTTGTTACTTACAACAAACAAGAAGAAAACACATAAAGACATTATTTAAAGAGGTTGTGATAAGTCGCTCGTGGACCTAATTTAATAAATGAATAAAAATCATGTTTTAGTACTACAAAAAAGTCTATACAACCATTGACTTGACCATATTTTACCTGTGAGCCTGATTTGGGGACCTCCCAATGAAAACTGCCCTTAATCTAGGTTAGGATCATTTTTAAACTACGTGGGCTGTTATTATTAAAATTGATACTGATGGTCAACTGACTAAAGAGGTAGAAAAAAACAATAAATTATTGAATTAAGGTCCTATTTTTAAGACCATTTTTCAGATGAACATACCACATGTTATATCATTAACATAAGGCTAATAATTTAATATCATTTTAACATTGTTCCAAATACTAACTGCTAAGGCTTTCCTGATTGAATAAATGAGGTAGTAAAGTCCTGAAAATGAGTGTCAAGTGGGTTTCACAAACATTCAAGTCATCTCCACAAAGATACTACGAAAAAAAGCGCTATACATAGAAAAATAAACCCAAACAAACAGAAAGGTCGTTCAATATAATCCCGCGTCTTTAGCCACTACCATAAGCATAAAAAACTCGGTCAGTTGGTTTCAATGTCGTTTGTATAATATGCTGTAATCCAGTGAAAAGTGTTGTACATACGTTGCGTCAGAGTTGGACGGGTTCATGCGATGTTGACAAGACAATATGGTGACGCGTGACGCGATGACGTATTGAAATGTTTGTGCGACTGCAAATTGTGTATTCAGCTAGTTTAGTGTAGCAAGTATTGTTCGAAGGGTGGTATAGTTTTTGCTGGTTTAAATTTAAAGATTCGGTGTTTTATTTTAACTTTTCGAGTTATAAGACTAGAAAACAAAATAAATAATTTTGTAGCCGCTTTTCGATTCCACTTCTAGCAAAAGCCTCTCTGTTGTAGTTTAAAACTCCAATTCTTCGATACAATATTTTTCTTAGTAGCCATAAAGGCCCCTTGTGGCCAAGATTTGGCATACAAAATCCTTTTGTTCTATTTAATACTAATTAAAAGGCTATTAATAAACTGCTTCACTTTCGTGGTGTGCCGTCCCGTCCGGCGTTGCGGTCACCATGCGGCGCGTGCGCAACTTTCTCCTCTTTGTTTGAGGCGTACGAAATTATGCCCAAATGACTTATTGACGTACCTAATAGCCACAGAAATACGGCATTCGTTACGGAGTTTTAAGCCATTTTGTCCGAGTACGGAAATAAGAGATTTTTTCGTATACACAACGGATGTCATTTCGAGTGTCCACTTCATAATTACACATAAAATGTTTCAACAAAAATGTTGGATTTAAATCGTCATGTTAAATAAAAGAAAATACAAAACTATTTTTTTATTATGTCTACTATAATGTTTTTTTTATAGTTTCGCAATCAAACACAAAAAATCTAGAAACATTACTATATCCACTAGCTCAAAGACGATTTACTATTTAAAAAATGAGGAGGTTAAGCAGCCAGATATGAATTGAATAAAATTAATGAAACTACAACTTTAAGATGATCGAAACACGAGATCTTCATTGTATTCCTACGCAAGAACCTTGTATGTGTAATATCTACGTAATATTTTGTTCCTACTGTTTCGAGTTATCTTGAATGAACATAATGGTCGGATTTTAGATAAACGCTATGGGAAAACGGATGCGGATTTGCATTTGAATGTCATTGTTTTAATGTGCTTCTAATGTAAACGTCTGTTGCGGCAGTTGACGTTTATATTAACATACTAGCTGTTACCCGCGGCCCCGCCCGCTACGTATAAAATGATCCCACGGGAACATAAAATTGGGATGAAAACCTATGTGTTAATTGTTGTTATAAACCATATGTGTACCAAATTTAGTCTTAATTCGTGAAAGAGGGAAAAACATCGATACATACAAACTTTCGCTTTTATTAGTAGGTTAAGTATGGAAGAGGAAATTATGAATTGATTTTATATAGTAAAAGAAATGGTAGCTTGCTGCGACTGGATGCAGAAGGATGCAGAGGGACTATGTCCAGCAGGATCGCGATGGATTATATTTTTATTTAGATTTAGTCTTCATACATGTGTAGGAGTTACTCCTTCATCTATATCTATACTTCTATACTTAATATATATAGCTGAAGAGTATGTTTGTTTGAACGCGCTAATCTCAGGAACTACTGGTTCAAATTGAAAAATTCTTTTTGTATTGAATAGACCATTCATCGAGGAAGGTTTTAGGCTATATACCATCACGCTGCGACTAATAGGAGCGAAGATACAATGGAAAATGTGGAAAAAGCAGGGCAGGTATAAATCATAACTTATATCTTCTACCCACGGGGACGAAGTCGCGGGCAACAGCTATAACATATTAAGGGTAGTTTGTCAGAGGGAATTAAAATTGATTGTATAAAGGAGGGGTAGGAAGAAAAAGAGGAAGGTGATTATGATGATAAAATTACATTTCTAATAGACTCCCAGATAGAAATATCATTCGAAGTCTACGTACTTTTGAGAACTTCGCTCTACTTTGTCTGTAAAGTCAGTGGTGATAAGCTGATATGCGAAAAGACTTCTCGTGTTATAAGTTACAATAGTTGTGTATGAGCTTGTATTGTGTAAACTTAAGACTTTTAACTATTACAAAAAAAAATAAGAAATATTGATCAGCCGAGCAATTACATCAGTGTCAGTAACATGGACATCATCGAGCCTACTAATGTTTTTTAAAGAAGATTTTGCAGTTGTGGAAGGGAGATGCCGCTCTACAGCCTATAGAGCGTTGTCCCGCTTGCACATCTGTTCCAGTAGGTCCGTGGCAAATTGACCAGAAAAACAATAAATCACGGTCACTCTCAAATTTTTAATATAAATACCCTTCAAAATATGATAAATGACAATATAAATAACAAGATTAAGAAATATGGTTCTAATATAATTAATAACGTTTCTCAAATGTCAATTAGTGATTGTTAACGATTCGTATTCGTCTATTATTTTGTAATATTCAAGGTTTTTGTTTGAAAAATTGTAGTTGTAAATATTTGGGTCATCGTATATATGAATAAGTATGATTATTGTAGTGGCATCTGTATATGTATAATTGGGGTCTTAATCGATGACTTGTGAGCGTTAAGGTTGGCTTCCAGTTAAAAGCGATGAACTACGATTTAATTATTATTACGCTTAATCGTTTTTGAATGGTGATTTATATGCTCTAGGGGCCTACTACTGTCTCATAAAGTAAGACGGGTGCAGTTGTGGGAGCGATATAGCACATTACAAGGCGTAGTCTTGTTTCCACAAACACAGGTCTTACAGACTGCAGGCTATTGTAACTGGGTACGTCGGGAACGAGCTACAAAATATCGATGTTTCCGTTACACACATCTATGTTGTATACTTTGATCTTGCACTTTTATCTCTTTTCTGAAGCTTTTACTGTTACATCGCTAGTACTTTACTTAAAAAGATCCTCTGGACATTTTTTTACCTTACTTCATAGTCTTTCCTATTACTCCGATCTTGACAGACAAACGGACACCATTAAAATCGAATTGTCTTCCTAATTTCCTGGATTTTTTTTCTTGCCTTAAACAATTCATGTTTGCTTGCATGCTATAAACAGTCTTTATGTTACTGGTTTTATAGTCATAGAATTTTAGTTCAGCAAATCATATTACTTTTTTCTGTAATCTATAGCTATACTTCTATACTTAATGTATAAAGCTGAAGAGTTTGTTTGATTGTTTGTTTGTTTGTTTGAACGCGCTAATCTCAGGAACTACTGGCTCAAAATGATTTTTTTTTGTGTTGAATAGACCATTAATCGAGGAAGGTTTTAGGCTATAAACCATCACTCTGTGACTAATAGGAGCTAAGATGCAATGGAAATTGTGAAAAAAAACCGGGCAGGTATACCTAAATCAAAACTTATATCTTCTACCCACGGGGACGAATTCGCGGGCAACAGCTAGTTTGTTATAAACCGCTTTAAGCTTATTCCTTGATACTCAACACCGCCTAAAACCTCTTTGATAGCTGATAAGTATTCATTAAAGATCGGAAGTCGGGGTCAAATGTCAGGTGACGACATACTACACATAAACACACATTTTTATAAGTTTTTAGTATTTTTATACTTTGTTCCGAACGTATATTCTCATTGGTTAATTGACCCGAATTAAAGTGGAGAGTGATAATGGCTTATATGTGTAAACTGCTGTGTTTAATGCAATATGTGGTAATGGTTTGTGTTCTTTTGCTAAATAGAAAGTGGTTTCTTAATAGCTTTAAGTGACAGGAATTGACGCGGACATATTTTCTACCCGGTGAGCCTTATGGCTTACCAACCAAAATTGCACTGAGCATGCGCGAGTGATCCCATTGTTCTGGCTCAGGGGTCGGTAAGCGAAGATTTGCAACGCATCGACACCAAATCGCGGATGAGGTAGCACGGCGGTTTATATTTAGTTTAGTGGATGTCTATGAGGAATTCCTCTTATAACCAATAAGGAAGGCAGTTTAAAGCCCGGGATGATTATAGTCGGTGAGAGTCCGTCATAACCTAAAGAAGTGCCCGGAGGTTTTGGATACCTTTCTTCATTATTAAGTGGAATGTAGATCTATAGACATATTAAAACGCCATTTAAGTAACTATCCTTCTTGCATAATATTTTGTGAAGCCATTGATTTGTAGTAAAAGTAAAAATGCTCGCTTAAATTCCCGTTGCACAATCGCATTCTTTTATAAACATGGAACGATAATTTTAAAAGGAATAAAAGTATTTTTGTTCGCAACATAATGAAAATTGGTTGTGTATTTTGTTTCTTAAAAAAAAAGGTATTTTCAAATGCAAAATGACGAAGTAGGTAAAACACGCGGTAGTTTTGGTTTTGCTAGATTCAGAGAGCATATCACCCCAGTAACATAATTTTTTGAAATCAAAACAAGAAAAATAAAACAAAAAGAAGTTTCAAATAACCTATCTGTAGCACCAACATCGAAACCATATTCACCTTAAGTATGTACTTATCTTTTCATTTGAATAACAATAACATTTTAGTCATACAAGGATACACGATTATTTATGCTGACATCTGCACATTAACTCTATATTCAGCGGTTAACTTACCGATATAATCAGTTCAATTTGCCCACATAATATTTCATATTAATGTGTTAAACTAAGGACATCGCAGCCATCTTACAAGTTAAAAACTATTACAATATATTTGCCGTCATTACTGATTGTAGATTAAAAATTGGTTAAGTGTGAGTTGGGTTTACGTTAGAGAGAGTTCTGTATAAATAGGCTGAATAAGAAGAAATTTGACATAAAAATATCTTGACCCAAATTATGACTAACCAACTGTTACCTAGCTTTGATTTTAACGTTTGCGTGCGAAAATTTCAAGTTTCTAGATAACACGATTTATAAGATAGAGCTTTGGGATAGACCTTCTAACAGCGAGGTCTTAGTAATGGCTTCCGATTTTATCCTTCATTTACAGAACTCTAAAAATGAATGCTTAATAATTTTTAAGCTCGCAGAAAAGGCGTTTGCACAATGCCAGCTATAGTCTTGTAATTTACACAATTATTAATGAGACAGCGTCCAAAAAGCGTGAAACGCAAAACAAATTACTTTTAATACTTAATCGCATTAAAAGTTGTTCAATGACAGTTAGACCAATGAAATATGTTTTAAAATTCGGGTTGTAAAATAAGATATTATCAGTTGAAGACAGATTTTGCATGCAATTACGAAATCTTATAATATTAAATCACAACGTTATTTTTAGATGAATTTATAAATTTAAATAAAATTAATTGTAAGGGATCACGATTCACGCTCATTAACAACCCTAAATGCGTTTTTTTTAACGGTGTCCTATTGCAAGACCTATCAAAGTAAGATATTAATAATATGAATAATAAAAATATTTAATTGAAATAATAAAACCTTGTAAAATCAGTAGAAAAGTGCATATACGAGCTTCCAAAAAGAATTCTACAAATGAAAATAAAAATACATTTTAATAAGTAGACATTTATTTCTAACACAGAGGTCAACGAATTAATTATTTATTCATCGGATCTCATTAGGAACATAAAACCCACCTAAACGATCACCGCGTCAATACTAAATATCAAACATAAATGTACAAGACCTTAACATCACAATAACACAGATGTCTAAATCGTGACTCGATACAAATCGATGATAATCGATAAACACATTATTCTTTTATCGATAAAAACTTAAAATATTTGAAAATTGACATCAAGGCGATGATAACAACATAATGATAACGCCTTGACCTAAGTTATGAATGCAGAAATCATTTTTTTGCTTTTTAAATAATATGTTTAAGATAGCCAAGGCCAGTAATTGTTCATTATGGCTAAGTTAGTGATGAAAGGTCGAATCCGTGTTAACTGACCACCCAGCTACCGTACCCAGTGGTTAAGCCATTAATTTTAATGGTATTTAGACTGAAGTTTTTTACTCTGAGAGTTTCTAAAAGTGTTTTATGTAGAATCGAAATTACAATCGAGTGTAATTTTGTTATACTTAGCTATAATGTAGTCTTATTATAAAATGTCCACTTCTTATGTGAGAAAATTTAGAGAGAGTACCGGTATTTTTACCCGGATAAAAACCTACAAACTTAAAAAAAACTTATCTGCTTAGGTACGTCAGCTCATGATTAAGGACTCCCGTTGGGTCCGAAACCTGGCGGGCAACCGGTACATCCATAAAAAAATACCGAACATCAATAGAAAATAGAAAGAAATGAAAGTAAATATCTGTCTCCCGATCCATAGGAGTTGTTTAGCTGATTCAATCGTCGTATTTGATAAACATAATTATATTTACTCATCACCATCTGTCGAACGAAAAACATAAACTTACATTTCAGCAAAGCTCCTGCATCTTGATTTAATAAATTAAGACACCAGATGGCCTACCACGTAAGAAAATAACATTGTTACGCTTGTGGTAAAGAGAGAGCGCGAGACATGGCGTAGAGCGACTTCTCCCTTCAACAACTTACTTTAAGAGGTGATTTAGGTGCTGGTTCAGTACGTTGTGTGTATATTTTGATGTTTGTTAATGAGACAGTGGTAGTCAGAACTCAGATGGTAATATGATCGAGTGACGAGAGAAACCTTGATTGTTGGTGGCGCCAGTAACAATATTATTTTATTAATTAATACACTTAGGTTCAAAATTCATTTATTAAATTTGATCTTGTACGTATCTACGCACTACTTCCCTTTAATCATGATATTTCTTTAAAGGTTTAATCGATTTGCTTACCCATAACTGCTTGTAGAGACACCTATAACTGCATGGATAGATGTGTAGGTATTCAACATATCAAACCAATTCCCGTGTTGAACAAGCATTTGCGTGATCCAAACATTTTTTTCTGAGTCTAATGCTTTTCTTTGAGCATACGACTTAAATGTTTTTGAAACTCAGTGCAATAGGATTAAACTTAGCACTGGTTACTTAAAAAAAGGTAACCAAGTAGTTAGGATTGCTTAGATTGAACACCGTCAAAATAAAATGAATGCTTCGTGAGAAAGGTCAAGACCATGTGACCATATAGCAACGAAGAATGTAAGTATTGTAATAATTTATAACGCTTTGTTCAAATGGCTAGTTCACAACAATACTGTTAATTATTCAGCTAAGAACAAAGGTTTATCTTAACAAATTATTTACTGTTAATGAACGCTATCAAGATATCGTTAAATCAATGTTAATGGTTCTGCGTTATACAAAGTAACATATGTATATGTGTCTGTTATTTTACAAGTTTAATTATTAATTGGAACAATATGAGTTTTGGGAACATACAGCCTTATCCGAGACCAAAATTTAGCTTAGAGCCGTTCTAAAATGTCTTCTTGGCTCTACAAGCTAACTCCTAAGGGTGGAACTTTGCTGTGCGTGTTGAATCGTTTTTTAGCATTTTCTAAACCAAGCAAAAGGGTAAAAACGGATCTCTTTTAGTAAGGTTTCGCTGTCTGTCTGCCGTCTGTCTTTCTACATGCTGTATGTAACTCATGAACCGTAACAGTTAGATGGTTGAAATTTGAGATGATGTAAATAATGAAAAGGTGATAAACACAAGATATAGAGGTGGCTGAAACAACGTTTCGTACGGTCATCGATTTGGTGGATTTTTTTGCATATTTGTACGAAATCCTCACTGTCCGGAAGTCTACTCGCACTTGACCAGTTTTGATCTATAGGGTCGCCTTGTAGCCTTATAACAGTGCATAAAGCGACGACCAATTAGATAAGATGCTTATTTCACTTGATAGTTATTTTCTTCATATTATGGATTGACTGTACCTTTACTTGTCTCTTTTTGAAATTCTTAGTTGTAAAAGAGAGCTGCTCTACACTGTTTAATGTTCTTGCTTTCAAAACTACAACAATCTTTGGTGCTTCTCAAGATTCACACACCATACACGGACAAAGGGCCGGCTTTAAAGTAGAAGTCTACCAAACTGAAAACTTATTAAAAGCCTAAACGACGTTCTAGTAAATTAGGTTAATGTATTATAATTTATTAAACATATTAACTTACACTTGATACTGTAACAAATATACAGATTGCCAAATCGTATTGTATTTCAAAATGTACAGTCACGCACTAATTGCATTCGTCCGATCACGATCCTATTTATAAATCGAATAACATTATCGAGTGATGATAGATAACTGGCACCTAATGTTTTTGAAAATGGAACATCTCAATTATTCGAATACTCGACAATCGATTTGTTTATTCGAGTAGAGGATTATGCGATTGACGCTAATGCAAGTTTCGTTTTGTTTTACGAGTTATGATTTTTTCAAGTGAGTTTTAAATGCAATATAACTTTTATTTATAACCTTCACTATTAAAACAAGAAATAACGAACAACTTATGAAATATTGATATGCATTTTGGATCGTGATTAATTAATGATGTTAGAATCCATTTTGAAATAGTTATTAATATTTGTTAAACAGTATTTTAGCGAGCTTGTAAGGTCTGGTGATTTATTTTGTTACATTTTTTTTTACTACAAATGTTATTTTTAAGCAATTCATAGATTGAGATTAATGAGGATATTTTTTTATTAAGTATAATATTTTAAAATAAACGAAACTTGAGAAAGAATATTTTCTTAACAAAGTCCAAGAGATAGAATTTAGAACTGCTTGCCTACGTTTTTCATAGTTGATTAAACATAATTTTAATTTTAGGCGTCAGTAAATATTTCGTTTGAACCAAATAAAAACATCAACTTATAATTAATGTTTGAATTAGTTCCAAGCAATTAAGAGATTAAATAATGAACTTGATTATAATAAATATTGACGTACTTCTCGGTTGTCTATGAGACTTTAAAGTCTGTCACCGTTGTGGGAGTGAGAGAGCGCGCTTTATTGCGTATACCGGCCTCTCGCTTCCACAACCAGACTAAACCTGGTTTAGTATCTCATGGTAGAGGTACTGATCTTGTATATGACGGCTAATTTAAAATCAAACGTAAATACGCTTTGATTGATGAGTTTCCACTTAATTAATTGAAAACAATGGTATGCCTAATTGTTGAAATAACATCCGTGATACCATTTTTATTTCGTTTTGTTGGTACACGGAAAAAAAGATTACCTAGTGTTTTTTTATAAAAGCTTTAATTTTTTTAATTGACTTGGTCTTTAAATAAATACCAACGTCTGGAGTAAAGTAGTCGATCTAGCTGAAATAGGCTAAGATGTCGTCATTACCATCATTTAAATGATCAGCTCCGAAACACTCTCATGTAGCTATTCCGTTTGTATGGATAAAACTAGGCAAGAAGCTACTAAAGGAATTCAAGAGGTTATTTTATGCATAACACACATCACTATTCAAGATCCGTCAATAAAATTATGAATGATAGAATCAACTTTTTCTACAAACATTGCAGAAACCAAACAAACAAAAG
This sequence comes from Trichoplusia ni, assembly GCF_003590095.1. NCBI lineage: Eukaryota > Metazoa > Arthropoda > Insecta > Lepidoptera > Noctuidae > Trichoplusia > Trichoplusia ni. The sequence continues at coordinate 2,055,139 of NC_039479.1, forward strand.
CTACGTAACATAAAAGTATACCTAATTGCAAACATGCTTACATACTCAAGTAAACAATCACATTCACTCACCTGTATTAGCATACGCTGTAATGATGATCGCAAACAAAGGACAGTACTGGTACTTACCATCCTGGACGTTAATATTTGACAATATTTGTAGAAAAACTTCTCTTAGATTAATACCTACATGTTTAATCCAATAATAAAACAGCTCTTTAATATGAGGCGAGCTTGAGCTTACGCTTGGCTGCTTAACCAGACACTTTAAAGTAAAGTAGGCACACCCTGTGGGGTTCGGGCCCCGACTAAGTATTATTAAAAATCTTACTACGAAACTACGGCTGTCTGTATCTTTTTAAAGAACAGCTCTTCAAGCGTACTATAATACAGGCCAAAGAATACTCACGTTTCGCGGTACATTAACAAACATAGACAAAGGTAATTTCTTAACAGTATATATTAAATGTTACTTAACACCGTATTTCCACGGTACAGGCAAGTGGAACGAGGGCGATCTGCCTAGTTGATCTCACAGATTAACATCCGTTATAAACGACAATTATTGGATAATTGTTGTGCGTATTGTGGCTGACACTTTTCTACTTGAGTGTCCTATGTCACGGTAGATTACATCATCTTATTAATTAATTATGGTGTATTTGTTCCCGGGGAGATATTGCGCTAGGTGTGATACATTGCCGACTACGATATGTCGCTATTGATACCAGAGCTTGAATTCCCCGTAATGTATTACTTCTTACTCGATGTTTCTCGCCTTGTCTAAAGGAGTGTTTAAGTATGTACCGGCTCATAGTAGGTGCGCGAATATTTTTTTCAAAAACCCAGTCTGTTCACCTTTTCTTCCTAGATAGAAGGATTACCTATTTGAACTCCACAATCCATTTGCCTTAGTAACACCCCGTACCGTAAGTGAATTAAAAATATTTGATCTTCTCGAGATCTTTTACTAGAATTATAATGACTTAAATAAAATAAGAACAAGCTATGCCAACATTATCAAAGGTAAAGTTTGTGACGTTCTAGGGACTAAGCTAAGGATACACATAATTTGTAAATTATTTTACTAATAGAAAGTTTATTAGTAACACGATAAATTACCACCAACCAAAATGGGTTAGATAATATTATCTTCAAACATACAAAGAACATATTCATACGTCAGTATTCAATGAAATTCAAGCTATTATAAAAAACAATGCTTTATACTTCCGAGATTCTTCATACATATTCAAATGTAATGTGATTTGTATAAAGATAACGCTATGAATGGTAGAGTCACCGGATGAAACAGACTGTTTACTCGGTTGAAGACTTTAAGATCAAATTAAAATGTGGCAAGAATGGGCGAATGGGTAGCCATTATGCATAATTAATTATGGCTACAAATCTAATGTTAGAAGAAAGGGAACTATCAGTAGGTAATGAAAATATTTTAAAGTATTTTGACTTTGTTCTTTGTCTAATTATTATTGTTTGAACTGGCTAGATTTTGATTTACCTAAAGTTAGCTTTCTTTGTGCAATGTGCATGTTACATCTACGTTCTTTCTACATCTTGATTCGTTCGTTGTAGAAGCACTGGAAAACCAATAAATTATTGTTTTCTGTAGTCTACTCCATGTCCAGGTAAGATTGTTGAGTTTTGGAAGCAAGATGGTGCACAGCCCGGTGTATAGCAGCTTCTCATTTTACACACTAGAACAAATGAAACTTATTTAAGAGGTGGCTGTAGGTCTCCTGCCTATTTGATTTTATATCGCGAATTCGGCAAAAAACACACAAATTAAAAACAGAAGAAAAACTGAATGTTTTATAGTCTTTGACCATAGATATAATCAAGAGGTGCATTATGACCACAACGATTGCCTTTGTTGTGTTATGTAAGTTTAACTAATTGTGACGCATTACAAGATCTACCTATACCTGTATTATGAGCTCTACAATCAGCACCGTTGTTAATGTGGAATGGAGATGCCGCTCTACATTTCACGTAGCGGTGTCTCGCTTGCACACTACACGTACTACAAGCAGTCTTGGTTTGAGAGCTCGTTGGATCTCTCTGGAGGCTTGTAGGCGTTATTATGATGTAGATAAGCTCACTAGGGTCGTGAGAAATTGCCTTTGTTTCTGTATGGCACCGCTTCTGTGAATAATTAAGCGTTTTGTGCATAAGGATTGGAAATTGACGTACGTGGTTCCTAGATTTTGTGGTTAGGTAGATATGAACACGCAGTGGTCGCTGACTTATTTCGGTTTATCTAACTCAAACATTCAGTTCTAGTGAAAAACATTAGTCTTGTTTATCTGGGCGGTCTCGAAAAAACTCCTGATGAAAAAAGAAAAAACTTATAAATTACAATTATTCTAATGTCCCACAGCTGGGCAAAGGTTTCCCAATTTGCCCCTCCCAAGTGCCACGAGAGACCAGTTCGATAAGAACATACATCCCGGTCATCCCACCATCTCTGGCTTGGTTTAACTCGCTATCGGCAATCAATGATAACAATGTTTAATATTTGTTTGTGTGTGATGCAGGGTGGAGGGCGACGCGAGTGCGAGGAGGCGGCAGGGTGCGCGTGCGGCGGCGCCCCGCCCGCGCCCCCCGCGCCGCTCGTGCACCACCCGCTCCGCGCTCTCGACCAGATGCCGCCGCCTCTGCTCAGGTATACCTCAACATCATCGCCGTTCTTTAACAGCTCATAAGTCATAACCCACTGCTAGGTAATCTAGGTATAGGCCCCTTTGTTTATGCTATTCTCTTCTTTCTCCTGCTTGTTTTTTTTGTCGTCTGCTTCTCGCATCCTCAGAGCGCAGGAATATCAGCGTCACGTCACGTCATTTGGTTATTGCTTTGCACATTAAATACATTAATAGTAATAAACACTTAATGGCACAAAATATGTACTTTAAGGGTGTTTATTTGGTAAGAAATTTGTACCAGCTATTTGGCTGTTCCAAGGGGTATTTTTAATTCCTGCCTTTCATTTGAATTCAGCTGAAAACTGTTCTTATATGAAGCTTTAGCCAATTTGAATGGATGTTGAAATTCATAGGACGAAAATTTGTAAGAATTACGAACTGGCTTCAGGGTCGGCAACTAAGTACACAAAGCAGAAAATCGGTATCAGTGGCATACATTGGGAAATACCCTGTTTTGGAAAAAATAATTGAAAAGAGAAATGCATGCTATTCAATTCCTAACTGCAAAGTCATCAACGGACACAACAGAGGTACCGCCACAAAGAATATTTCCAAACAATACTCAACAGAAAGTTTCCAGGAAATTGTGAATCATGAAAGCCTTATAAAGCAGCGCCTTATGTTGAACGTCATAAGGTTGAATTAGCTCTATCAAAATCTAAGAGGTCAATGACTGCAATATTAGCACTCATTGTAAGAATGTAAATTTTGTGCGTGATTGTACTTATTTATTTTTGTTTTGCGGTCAGGGTAATTGTCAAAATGTTCACTGTCTTTTGATGGTAGAATAACAATTGACTAATTTTTCCGATAACCAGCAGTCTTGATAGTAGAATAATAATGGCCTATTTTCGCCTTTAATCAGCAATTAATTAAACGCAACTATCTTCTAAAAGAATTAGTGGTAGCTCAGATCTTAAGGAGACAAAAACAGTCCCAACATTTGCTGAAATCTAAGTAAATCGAGGTATCTGAAGCCGAATTATTTTTGCGCACAAAAATAATAATGCTGCGTTACCAGACAAAGCTTTAAGACAAAGATACTATTCTAGTGCCAGTCTTTTGAACATTTGAAGGAGAAATACGCGTATAATAGCGTGCCATCTCGCTTCCACCAATAACCAAGCAAAAGTACTTTTTACAAACATGATCTTTAAAAGTCTACCTGGTAATAATTTGTCGTAGTACAGATACCTTAACCGGACTATATTTATAAAACCTGTTATTTTGAACTTTAGAAGCAGACTAGTTAATTGTGGATATAAGGAATTGAAATAAAATACCAATCCAGTTTGTTGGGTTTAAACACCTTAAGTGCATCCTGGTTCGCAATGTGATCCACTTAGGAAGGTACAAAGAGTATTAAAGATATTTTTGTCCTCACCTTTTAAAGTAGACACTGGTCTTTCTTTTTTTAAATTTTCCTGTACCTAGTAAACGGGTTGTGGTCGTTAAGTAGACAGGTTCAGGTGCTAAAGGTTGAAGGCAGGACATCAATTCTTAATTCAATATTTTTGCCGTTGTGGAAGCGTGACACGGCACCACAAGGTGTGGAGTGGCATCTCTCGTCCTCAGTCTAATCTTCGCTTCGTTATCCTCAGAGGTGAGGCTTGTGAACCCCTTCCACCTCTCTTCTCTCTCTCTAAAAACCGTAAAAATATTAGTTTAAGGTGGTGGTTGGACCTCTGGTAAACGACGACTCTGAACACTTATTGACTAAACACAACACTGTGCCATAACATTTTATGTTTCTTATTTTCCGGGTTGAATCTTTAATCCACGTAGAGGGCACGGCGTGGGGATATGTCGGTCTTCCTAAGACTAAAAACCTTTGGCCCTTGTTGTTTAGTATTTTTTGAGTTTATCCATATATTTCTAAGATGTCACTGTGCCCTTTAGATTTAACTCCTGTTATTTTCAACAGGTCGAATCCCCTATACACAGAGGAAGAAGAGCAAGAGGTAGTGATAATCGTGGACTCGCTGGACGAGGTGCCCGAGGGGGAAGCCCCGGAGCCGCCGCGCACGCCGCGGAGAGCTCCCTCCACATCATCAGGTCAGTGCATGAGGCTTCACTTCAAATGTTACTGCAATTTAATACCTACTGATAGTCTAAAGTAACCTGAACATGTGTTAATTTATTGACCACCAGATGCAAATGTTTGTAAATAATGCATCACTTAAGCATGTGAAAAGAAAAAATATATTTGAATTTGATGAGCTTTCATTTGAAGTGACATCGTAAAGTCCTACAGTCGTTTTCAGTTTATCGTAGCTCTTGTTATCTAACTTCTTAAATCTTAAATCCATCTTTATTATAAAATAGCTATCCAAAAATTCTCTGTATGTGTTATTTTTCTTTTCTGGATACTCAACAGTCTGTTTAATTTCTTCAAGACAAGCTGCTAAGGTTCAAGGTAGAAGTCAGTATAAATAGATTAAGCCGCACCTGCATATAACTCGTCCGACATATAAAAATAAAAAAGCATGTTTAATATTCAGTTCCACTCAACTCGCTGAATAAAAAGGCCTTTGCCCTGAATGTGAACAAAGGGATATATTTTGTCAGCGGTGCTTGGGAGTGTGTAGGTCTTACCCTGAATGTGTAAAGGTAAACTAACTTTTAAACGATCTTAAATGTCTAAAATTGACTGAGAGAGTGGTATGACTGTATTTATAGTAAGTCTGCAAAATACCAGGGACTCCTAGCCCGAAGGCCATCTTGGATTAAGACATTATTTTCTGAGGTATCATTTTGTTGACTTTCTTTTATGGAGAGGAAGATTGCCCCATCTTAAAAATTTACCACGGATCATTTAACTAATTAAAATTAAATCTCTATGAAAGCTTGTGTCAACAGTGACTTAAAATCGTCTGAAGTTTTAGTCATCCGTCAATTGGATCTTCAGCTTTCAAACACTTTAACAGTCTGACGTTTAAAGCACAAACTAATGAAACATTCAGCTCATAATGTCACTTCCAGCCATTTGTCTACCTTCGTTTGTCTGCAGGCTACGGCAGCGGCGGCGGCAGCCACGGCCGGGTGTCCCCCAACTTACCAAAGAGCGATCAGTTCGAGGCGCCGGCCTGCCGGCTCTCCGACTCGGACAAGAACGATGGATCTCACACCACGTCGGACTCCGACGCCAGTCCCGTCTGCACCCTCAGCAGGAGCTTGAAGGAGGATATTAGGTCCTGTTTAGGAGTATGCAGGTGAATGTTAAACATTTTATTAACCTGCACTAATTAACGAAGTATTGTTATAAACGTCTCCCTTGTTAAGGAATTTAATCCTTGTGTTGCGAACATTCAAGTCACATGCACAAAGACACCCAGACTCTGGACAAGCATTCGTGGATCATACAAATGGTTGTCCTACGCGGGGATCGGATCCGCGACACGTCGCGCTTTTTGGGTTTGGCGTGGTTTTCGCAACCACTCGGTTATCCGTGCAGTCTCCTCTTTGAAACAATTTACAGTGGAGCTGATAACATATACCATATTATTTAAGTTTGATACTTCCTTACAATTAATATGTAAAAACTATATTTAGGGCAGCTTTGATAAAGGCATTTAATGCATATAGAAGACTGATTTTTCAAAGGTGATCCGCGTTTTAATGACCAGTTGGCTTTTTGTCGAATACCAATGACATTAACACACTAAAGGACGTGCGATACGGATGTTCTTTGTGTATTCTTGCAAAAAGTCCTCAAAAAAATGGCACATTTGCAATTTCCTTTTCATTTAACATTCCACCGCAATGTAACATTGTCTAGCTCTACCTTTTGTTTAGAAGCCATAAAACTATTGATATACTTCTCAGATGGGAGAAAGATGTAAACGAAGTAGTGGAGGCGGCAGTCCGCGGTGCGGGCGGGATCAGTGCGGCGCGCGCGCGGCTGCACGCGGCGCTGCTGGCGCTGCACGAACCGCCGCCGCGCCTGCCCAACAGGGGCCCGTCCCTGCCTTACTGCGGCCCCGGCGTCAGGCCCGGGGATGTCACCATGATGCCCAGAACACTGAAATGTCGCTACTGGTGAGTTTATTCCTCTTAGTTTTAGCAGTGTTGTAACCACGTATGTGGTAAAATGGTAAAACGGCCTTTTATTTCATTGGGACCGTCGACATAGACCGCCACACATGCCCGTCATTGAAACTCCAGCCAGGATATAGAATGAAACCAACGAAAATCACCGAAACACTTAAGTTAAATTTAATGGTTTCTGTAACCGGGTGTAAATCGGCCTTTGTCACTTGTATTTTACGAACTGTGATACAAATAATACCAAAATATATGTGGACGCTCCCATGCTGATACCGCAAGTTATTGTAGTTCATCACACTTTAGACTAGGATGTATTGAATGTAAATACTTTACAAAACAGAAATAAATAATCTTCCGAAAGAATTACAGTTTTTAATGTTCTTTACATGTGGCCTTACTTTGTTAGAGATTGCTACTAAGTTTAGTTTTAATTTATTGCTAAGATAGGCGCTCGTAAACCCTGGATAGTGCATATCATCGTATTAGACCTCATTATTGTAAAATGGTTTCGTAGTGTGACCACAAATTTTACTATTTTAAATCAACTACAGTATTTTTTGGACAATAATTTAAGAAATACAATAGACAACTGGAATGCTAAGTCTACTTTTTATTTCTTTAGCAGAGGTTTTAGGATCATCAGACACATGTATGTAAATGTATGTACGTATGTATTTAACGTACGGATATTATTATTATTCGTTTACGTACAAAGGAAATTCTATAGGGACTTTTAACTCGTTGAAAATATTTTTTATTACTGACTGAACTTAACTTTAATTAAACGGGATAAGTAGGTATTAGACTGGACTCATTCTTGTGAAAACCTGAATAATTGATGATCCTGAAATGTCTGCTTAAGAAATAGAAAATATTTTTACAGATAGGTTTTGAAATTATTGAATTTCTTGAAAAGAGGACTGAATAAAATATTGAGACTGTCAGTACAACATAGATTATTTGGTTACCCTATTGGGTACCGAAGTGAAAAGATCGCGATCACAACTTTGTTATATGCATTAAGGGAAGCAGTTATTATGTTACTTAATCGTGTAAATACAAGCGTTTTCCTGCGTTTTTATACTTGAAGCAATGAAGCAGCGTTTTTTAATGTTTCCTTTTAGATACATGAAATATTATTGCAGGTTCTTTAAGTATTGTTAGACCACCACTCCTCCTCAGCGATTGTTTCATTCATTTTCAGTCACCATTACGAAAAAATGGCGCCTTTTCAGAATCTATGTTGTGGCCTGAATAAACATTTAGGTATAACCGTATATACACACTCGTCCTTCTAATTTAGTTGTGTAAAAAAGGGTGATCAATTTAAGATTATTTGCTGCATTATGACATTTTACTGTAATTTGCTTAGTGATCAATCTTCCTTGTCTGTAGGAGATGAGGCCTTTGCCCTGTATTGCAATACGTCTGATTTGCTTCTGTTTTGTAGAATTTTTTAGGGTTCCGTACACAAAGGATAATTATTAATGGAACGGCAAATCGGTTCGTCTGCCACCAACTGTCTCATAGTGACTTTGAAATATAAAAACCATTTTTGGTGGCGGTTGGTAAATTGGCCTTTTTTTCGCAATTTGTTTGTTCTTAAGCTTATTGTGTGAAACTTCAATATCGTGGATCTGACTCTTACTTTACCGGTTTATTTTCACACATCTGGTAAAATACTTAAAAACTATAATCTGTCAAAATATGTTGATTGATTTATTATAATTTTAAAATAAACAGTAGAATGTTACCACTAACTGTCTGTTTTACCTTCAGAGACTATGTTAACAGATAATTAATTGCATTTTTTTTTTATTACACCGTTTATTAATATATTTCGTATGTATATAAAATCATAATAGCTCTTTGCATACTTGTTATGTTATGTTTAAATATTGGTTTTGTTATTTTATGTTGTAAATTGCAAAATGTAAATATTAGGACTAGGTAAGTCTTCATTTCTGAAATCGTTTTTTTGGTGTGCTTTCAATTGAAGCAGTTTTAATGTAAAATGTTGCTAAGACAAACCCATATAGCTCGAAAAAAGAGCATCATCAGTTTTTTTTTTTTGAAATGTGGACAACATCACATACATTGTTCTGAACCCAAAGTAAGTTGCGAAAGCACTTGTGTTATGGAATTCAGATACAACGAAGGTACCACAAACACCCAGACCCGAGACAATCATTGGCCTAGCCTTTTCCCAACTATGTTGGGGTCGGCTACCAGTCCAACCGGTTTCAGCTAAGTACCAGTGTTTTACAAGGAGCGACTGCCTATCTGACCTCCTCAACCCAGTTACCTGGGCAACACGATACCCCTTGGTTAGACTGGCTGTCAGACTTTTTCAAGCTTCTGACTACCTGTAACGACTGTCAAAGATGTAGGAATAACAGCCGGGACCCACAATTTAACGTGCCTTCCGAAACACGGAGGAACTCGTTATGACAAAGATGGTCACCCATCTACGGACCAACCGCGTCAAGCATAGCTTAACCTGTGATCGAATCACTTACGCAGTTATAGCTTAGCCACGAGCTCCAGACCCGAGACAATGTAGAAGAATATCTACATTGACCCGACCGGGGATCGAACCCGGGACCTCAGAGCTAGCGACACCTTGAAACCGGTATGTACGGCACTCGACCACGGAGGTCGTCAAAAGTTCTTATATGGAGGTTTGTTTCTAACTATGCGCGCCTATTCTACAAATTCAATCTTCAAAATAAAATCACTCTTCAATTTTCTACCATTTCTTCTACTGTCGTTACACACATCATACTAAGCGTATACATGAGTTAAATATAATAAACTTTACCAAGTATGTACTTATGTTTTTATTATAATAAAATTAACAAATATATATTTATCATGGCTTAACAACAACCGAGAGCCCGTTTAGGCTTAGAGTTGATTATCAAGTGGGCGTCATCATCTTTATAGACAAAGAGGCACTACATAATAAAATTATAATTACATAATTCTTTGTTTACGTTTTAAATATCACTTGCGCACTTAATGTCTTCTTTGAAACACACTGACAGGACTGCATAATATATAATTATGGGTTTACAAACACTTATTTAGAACCGCATGTCAATCAATCAAATTGTGTTTTTAATTATATTTGATTTGTTTATTTGTTACGAAATTTTGGTTTTCAATGATTGTATGTAATTGTGTGTGACGTAAGTGGATTCCTTTATCATGCATTTATATATAAATATGATTTTCTTATGATTATTTTTGAATCTGCTGTTTTCAACTAGAGATTGTTGGAATTTAAGATATTGTTAGCACTAAAATGATATTCCGTGACGGTCAAAAATTGTTCAATGATTGGAACTGGCCTGTTAGTCTAGTGGTTAGTAGCCCTGATACCATATTTGAAGGTCGTGGGTTGGATTTCCACCCAGCACTTTATATGATGTAGTCTCTATGGAATCCTAGTCAGTAAAATTATCCTCCAATTGACTCCAGACCATCCAATTCACATAAATCTCCTACGAACATAGTTATATTACATGTACATGAAAAAATTTAACCCTGAAGGATCCCGTTAGCATGCATTGAAATACGACTACTGATCCAGAAACTGGTGGCATATTAAATAGGTTCGTTCTCTTGCATACCAAGCAGGGAAATCGCCAACTCGGTCATTGTTACCACTTGACGTGACAATAATGAGGATGAGGTACACACAGACACGTCATTATGGTGAGTTTAGATGGAAATAGTAACTAAACCTCGCTCTAAAATGAACTTAAGCATAAACAATAACATAATATAAACAACAGAGAATGTAGATTTTGATAGTAACTATCGTGAGAATGATTCATTATTACATGAGGTAACGGCTAGCGACTAGTTTCGGATCCAACCGGAGTCCTTAATCATGAGGAGAGGCGGCGGGATCGCGAGTCGAACTTGTCGGGCTACCCCGATAAATACGCGTGAGTAAACCGTTACATCATTTAATAGAGAAAGTAGAGACTAAATAATATGCAAACATTGATATTAAATATATCAATAGGTTTTTTTAATATATCAATACTAGCTGACCCAGGAAACGTTGTTTTGCCGATTTTTTTTCTAGTTGTATGTATTCTTAATGCCACATTATAAAAAAAATAAAAACAAACAATTTCGTCCAGAAAATAAAATATATATTTTTAGTGTGAGCAACCCTTATCACTTAGGGGTATGAAAAACAGATGTTGTTCTATTCTCAGACCTATCCAATAGGTATACAAAATTTCATAAAAATAGCTCGAGCCGTTTCAGAGGAGTACGGTAACTAACATCGTGACACGGGAATTTTATATATTAGAATATGCAAACCTAACTTTGAAAGGTGACGGGAGGATTCCTAGATGACTGACACACCGACAATGTCGTATAGCGTCACTGTTTTTGAACATTTTGCTATTTTATAGACCTTTAATTTAACATAAATATTTTTATTGATAATTAAAACAACAATAGTCGATTATCGGAAATTAGAAGGACAAAATCATTACACGAACTTTATAGACGTATTAATTAACGTATAATACACAGGATGTTTTAATAATCATGCTTTTGTGGATGGTGTATCAGATATAACATAAATAAAACGATCTAAAAAGCAATTTGAGGTAAATTAAAATCGTTTTCATACATAGTTAATTGATTCACCCTGCTAACAAAACCCAGAGTTTTGCTACACTAATATAACTAGCGCACTGCCACGGCTAAAATAATTTCGTTGTGCCAGTATTTCTCTATTTTAATACTTGTATATAGTCTACGATATTCTCAAAATTAAATAACGTGGCATTCTATCAAAACTTTTGTCTTTGCAGTATCAACACAGATTACTAAAATATAATTCATAAGTAAATGTAGAGATGCATTTTCTGCTTGAATCACTGAAATTGTGTATGAGTTGAGTGTCTAAGCCTAAACGAAACGAAATGTCAAATCAATACCTTTGAGGGCTTGCTACTAACGCCGACTACATCTTTCTTAACGACGGGGGCTGGACTTGCAATGATGGGTGGCAAAAGTTATTCGAAATTAAAAAAAAAGACTAATCGTTACACAACCAACTATTCACGGCCAAAAAATTAAAAAAAAACTGTTAATAAATGGCCGACATTACGCAAACATAATGCACTTTTTACAAAGACATTTCTGATATATAACTTCTGAATGCACTAATGAATGTATTAAGACATGACAATTTAATTACTTTGATTATTGATAGATAAGGCGAAGGGGTCACTTTAATTAAGTTTTCAATACTCATTAAAAACCTTTTGCCCTCGTTTTTGTTATTAAGTGTTACACACGATTTGCATAAGGAGAATGCGATTAAATCAATGCAAGTTGTATTAATTTAATGTTAAGATATTTGCTGTCTATTGTTTTGCAAAGGTCAGCTGTAAAGTCGTGTTCAGACTGCTTTAGTTAAAACACGTACCAGTGTATAGGCGTCCCAATATTGAGCACAGGCCTCTTTCTATATATCGAAGTTTGAGAATTGATCTCCACGCTAGCTCACTGCTGGTAGGTAATTTCAGATTCCAATGTTTGGAGTCTAGGTTAGATCGCGATGTTTTCCTTATAAATAATTGTAGATTCTGTTAATGCGAGTTCATTTTACGAGTTGCAAAAGGGTCAAGAAATCAAGTTAGTTCTAGTCAAAACTGCTTGCAAAACTTCTCGGTTGTACTACGCTGGCTGGTAGTTTGGTGCACATACTTTTGAGTAAATGTAACGACGCCACACATTTCAGATGCAAACTCCTTTCATTTGTATTGAATTTTAGGCTTCAAACGTAAGTGGTTTCACAAAAACACAAATCGTAAGCACAGAGACACCCAGTATTGGAAAAAAATTAGAATTTCTAAACATAAGCATCTCGGATATCGAACCCGGTTTACGTCGCAAACAGTAGTAATTTTCAATTTAGCTTATTCGACTCGGTTATCAGCCGTCTTTCAAAGTATCTTTTAGCTTCGATTAATACAAGGAACGTTATTATTTATTTGAGGCGTGGGAGGTGCAAACGATTTGCCTAAATAAGCCTCTACATAAATAGTTTGAAACCTGAATCGGACGGTATTTGTATTACCTAACTTGTTACTAAGTACCCGGAGTCTATACTAGATATAATTTTGAGGAATTTATGAAACCTGACTAAATTGTATGTTCTCTAAGTAGTTAATTCGGAAGTGCAAAAGTGTTTAAGATGAATGACGATGATGGCAGATTGGTCGGGGAAGGAATGTGAAAACCCATTATAAAATTTGGTCAGTCGAAAACCCACCCATGTTCCTTCCTTTGACCTTCGTGTACCATTGCCACAGAAAACATTTCGGACAAATCCGCGGCCCTGGTAGTATCTATGGAGATCTACCAGCCACTTTTTAAGGAGTAGTTCTATAGTTTTGGATGCAAGACGGTATATCGGCATTTCCCTCTGTCATTTTCAGAAAAGCAACAGTCTTATTTTGAGTTGAGGTCGTAAACTTTTAATTCATCAAGAAAAGGGAAACGTGATAAAATACATACAGTATTTAAATGTCTAAATTATTACAAGGCATACCCTAAGGTCCAAACTGGTATTTCCAAGTTACCTACTTTGGTAATAACTGATAAATATATTGGATTTTAGTTCTAGCCTTGATATTTTACTAGCTTGTAAAACCTGGTAACATCTTGAATACTAATGTATTGCTTTATCTGTCTTAATGTGTGCATAATTTACTTTATTATGCAATAAAAGTGTGGTAGGTCATAGTCTGTGATTTTGGGTGGTACACATTCCATTGCTACCTACATTGGATAACAAATCATTGGAAGACTGACAGGTACAGCCTCTACATGCCTTTTTTCGAAATACAAAGACGTACATGTGTTTAAGTCAAAGTTTGCGAGCTAAATTAGAACCTCCTTCTGAAGCTCGATTGAGATGCGTGATTCTGTCGTTTTAATTTAATTTTTTTACGTATTCATAAGTTTGATAACAAGCCATGCCCACTGCACTCACTGTACGGGACGTGTCGTGGGATCGATCCCCGCGTAGGACAAGTTCGTTTGTTGTTCGTTTGTCGTAGTACTTTTAAATATTCTGCGATTGTAGCGCAAGTTGATGCAGGCCTATGTCTAGCAGTAGTCATCGATCGACTGAGATTATTTATTGATAATCCCAAAGTTAGAAATTAAAAAGGTCACTTTTATAACAGATTATACTCCTTTCATAATAATGATTTATTTTAATTTCACATGGCTGATTTAAATAACTTCTCTTAGTGGCATATCATCTTCGACGGCTAGCTAAATGTTCGCAGGTCAGAAGCCCTGACCACCAGTATTAAAATTCCCTCACACGCAAGCTATCCAGTTATCGTGGCGAGAATCAGACACAACTAAATATCAAGCACAAGTGATGACTCAAATATTTATGTTTATGCTATCTATACATGCAACGCATTCCTTATATATTTGACACGAAGCTTGTATAAGTGGTACCGACTGGACTTTCTCAATGATGATTTCAAGATTGCCTTGTCTTCAAATGCTTCAAATTGATCCTTATAAATGCTATACCTCCAGTCATGGGACAATTCGACAATCCCATTTTTGGGACTGTGGACCTTAAAGGACAATCTAATCATTATAAAGATATTGTATACTAAAGTAAAACTATTATATAATAATAATATAATATCATGGGACAACTCACACACGGTTATCTGATCCCAAGCTAAGCAGAGCTTGTGTTATGGTAACCAGACAACTGATAAACTTACTTATATATTTCTAAATACATACATATTATAGATAAATTACACCCAGACACCAGAACAAGTGATCATGCTAATCACACAACATTTGTCCTGGGCGGGAATCGAACCCACGACCTCCGGTATAGCTGTCAGGGTCACTAACCACTAGACCAGTAGGCCCGTCAAATTTGATACAAGTGACCTATTTTAATTCCCTCTGCCTAAATCGAAATAGGTCTCTTCTCCAAGGGACTATTGTCAAAAGAACGCATAGAGGTTCGTACATAGGCATGCTTTTGAATTTGAATGCCATGCGTTAATTCTTCATCAACTTTTCTGCATGAAGGGCATTTACTTAGGGCTTGTTTCGCCACCCGTTCCCGTTAAATGTATGTCAGATTTTTTCATACAAATATTTTTTTTTAATTTTTCTGACAGATAGCAGGTTATCAGTAATTATGAAGCAGGCGCTTAGAATTAAGTATAAAATTATTTAAATCACCACTTAAATAAAGAATGTTACATGTCGTTCCTATCCTATGACCTACAGCCATTAGACCAAGTTTATTTATCTTTCAAATACGCAGACACGTTACAAAAAACCGTACAGTTATAAATCATCATCCATCAATTATAAACGAGACTTAAAGAATTTTAGCGCCATTTATAACCCAGTTACCGTGTACAAATGATGAACGAATGTTTGATCGGTATCGCGAGAGAATTAAAACAGGTTTTTTATAGATATGTATATTACAACAAGCGGCATTTTGGTACGGCTGCCCAAAGTATCTAGCGTAGCTTTAGAAATAGTGAAATGACATAAATGCTATCTATGGTTACGAATTCACGATCATGACGTACATTAATAGATGCCAGACTTCTTGACGGACAAACTTGGTATTTTATTGAATCAAATCGATTTAGAAAAGCCCTATTATAATTGTCTTGATTCAAGTATGAGACTTGGAAAGTCTTATTGCATTTGTAAACCCATATATTTCAACAGATACTGTAAGCATTTTTTTTCTAGTTTTCTTCCTGGATCCATGGATTCCTGGCTCTTAATTCATAGCTTTTGAAAAGTCATTACAATTATTTGTGATGATAATCAAAATAATACATCAACGGTTGATATAGAAATATTATCTTATAGTTTTGCAGAATTATGTTTTATTGAAGAAGACATGAGCATGTTGCAAATATGGATCGTCAGTCGTAATGTACTAAGAGATCTGTTGCGGAATATACTAAGTTATGTTATTTATAGGAAGATTGGTTACATTTGCTGTGATGGAGGATCGCAACGACTGCTACCAGTTGCCCAATTCGACAACTATATTTCCACTACATTTGCGAGTGAACGTATATAGTTCAAGATCGCTGTGGCAACACTGGCTTGTATTTTGCATATAACACGACCACGTTACCTGCAACAAACATTTCAACCTTATCACCACGGAATAGAGTTTATAATAAACTGACCATGATGTTGGGATCGAGTTTCGTGGTGTTAATTCGCAAAATGATTCTTTCTCGCTACTTGAATCTTAATTATATAGTATTAGTGTATATAATTGACTGTGATTGATATTTCACGCCACCGTTTGGTAATAGCTGTTGTTTTTTTACTAGTTTTAATTTACCGTCGATTGGTTGCTAACTGAAAAAATATTGATAGCTCATACTTGCTTTATTTGGACAAGGTATAAGAATTGAAGATGTGCCTTTAACAATTATAAAGACGTTTTTCTTCGCTTTCTGCTCTTATTTTGGAAAGAAACAAAGAAAAAGAAGGAAGGTCGGAACGTCTCTGAAATCTAATTATATAACCAATACAACTATAACTATATCATTAAATCTTTG